>NC_047571.1:36070411-36372911 GCF_011004845.1 Esox lucius
AACTGACTCCCACACTCTCATCAATAGTCTGTATTATTATGTAAATAGTGAGTAATATCTGATGTTTAGGTGGATGCCAGGGCAGAGTCAATTGACAAGAAGATCTCCCGTCTGGATGCTGAACTGATGAAGTATAAAGACCAGATGAAGAAAATGAGAGAAGGACCCGCTAAGGTAACCCTGACCTTTGGCCTTTGACACAAATTGTAGTCCTCAGAAGGCAAGAGCCAAAAGTCTGTTGTTCCTCTGTGACAGAGAGGCCCTGAGACCCGTTCCACAGGGAGGCACTGCCCAAAACAACCCAACCCAGATTTCTCCAACTATTTGATTGTTCTACACAGCCTGTATTCATTTGAATGTGTTGACAGCTTCACTTGTGCTGAAAATTGGGGGAATAAAGTTGCACTTAAATACTATTCTACTTTTCTTCTCCAGAACATGGTGAAACAAAAAGCTATGAGGGTTCTGAAGCAAAAGAGACAGTAAGTCCTTGTTAAAAACGCACTCTTCAGATTTTATGTATGACCATCTTGTATTCCTTGCTGGGCAATATGGCAAAGTGTTATCACAATATTGTATCTGACATCATTTAGTATTGATAATGTACACTTAATGGGAATTTCCAGAAATGTAGTATTCAAACTCTTGCACCTTCCATAGTTATGTTCAGTGCAATGCAGTTGAATAATGCACTGTGTTTTCATATAGAGACAGTTATCTACCTGAAAACATTTACAGGTGTTTTTATAGTGAATGGCACACAAAGAGTTGGAGATCCCCAGAGCTGGAGGGCATTTCCACAAACTAAAAGGGTCACTTTCCCACAGTAACAGTAAACTGAGCAGATGAATTTGGGAATACAGAACTTTTTTAGCGAAGTAACAAATGAGTGACCAAGTTAATGAGGCAAAACGAGTTCAGTCGTCTGTTTTATCCCTTCTCCTGCAGGGGGATTTGTACTGCACATCTTGCTCATTGCCATAAGTATTGTTTTTAAAAATGTTATAGTGTTTACAGGATGACGTTATGGTGGTGAGATATCCCAATGGGACAGAACCGACACATCAAGGCAATGTTGAATGCAAAATAGATTAACTGTGGCCATGTCTCTCGTTCACCTCTGTTCTGTTGCAATATAAACAACCCTGTTTCCCAAAAGTTGGGACGCTGTGTAAAATGCAAAAAAGAATGCAATGATGTGCAAATAGTGTATCCCTTTATTTAATTGAAAATAGGACAAAGATAACATATCAAATATTGAAAGTGAGACATTTTATTATTTTGGAAAATAACATGCCTATTTTGAATTTAATGTGAGCAACACATACTCTGTAACAATACTCTATAAGCATTTGGGATCTGAGGAGACCAATTGCTGTAGTTTTGAAAATGAAATGTTTTACCATTCTTGCTTGATATGGGATTTCAGCTGCCCAACAGTTCGGGGTTACCTTGGTCGAATGTTTTCAATGGAGGACAGGTCTGGACTGCAGGCAGGCCGCTTTAGCACCCAGACTCTTTTTCTACGGTGCCATGCTGTTGTAACACATGCAGACTGTGGTTTGGCATTGTCTTGCTGAAATAGGCAAGGCCTTCCCTGTAAAATACGTAGTTGGGATGGCAGCATATGTTGTTCCAAAACCTGTTTATATTGTTCAGCAAGTCACCCATGCCATGTGCACTAATGCACTCAAATACCATCACAGATGTTGGCTTTTGAACTGTGCCCTTATAACAAGCTGGATGGTCCCTCTCCTTTTTAGCCCAGTGAATGCGGTGTCCATGATTCCACAAAATAATTAAAAAAATGTGAATTGTCAGACCATAGGACAGTTTTCCACTTCAATTCAGTCCATCTTAAATGAGCTCTTTACCACTCTCTGGAGGGACTTGCCGTCTGCAGCGGAGCAGCTGCCATACCAGGCAGTAATGTCCGGTGCTAAAAGGAAGGTTTTTAGTGAGGAAAAGACAGTTAAGAATTAAAAAAATTAAGAGACCACTGCAAATTGAAAGCTTCTGTTCCTCAGTAAACTTTGCTTTTCAACTTTTTTGGAAAGGAAAGAAATAGGTGCAGTGGTCTCTTCATTTATTCCAGAGATGTATAAATCATCATATATTTTTTTTAATCATGATAGAAACTGATATTGTTTTATCGCCCAGCCCTAATTCCTCTTATGTGTTCTGTGTTCTATTCCTCATTAGGTGTTCTGTTATGCATTCCTCATTAACTGTGTTCTTTAATATATTGTTCATACACTGATGAGCTAAAACATTATTACCACTCACAGGTGAAGCAGATAACGTTGATCATCTATTAACAAGGGCAAATGTTAAGGTCTGGGTAGATTAGATGGAAAGAAAACAATCAGTTGTCATAGTCAATGTGTTGGATGGAGGAGAAATGGACAGGAATAAAGACCTGAGCGACTTTGACAAGGGCCAAATTGTTAAGGCCAGATGACTGGGTCAGAGCATCTTTGAAACAGTAAGGTTTGTGGGGTGCTCCGGTCAGTGAGTACCTACCGACAGTGGTACGAGGAGTGACGAACCGGTGACAGGGTGTTGGGCGCCCAAGGCTCATCGATACCTGAGGGGAATGAAGGTTATCCTGTCTGGACCGAACCGAAAGAAGGTCTACTGTGACAAGTCAAAGAAAATTGACAAGAGTTCTGTAAACTAGCAGCAATATTGGTAGTAGTATTGAATATTATAGATATAGCAGTAATAAACCTAGCAGCAATTTATGAAAGAGTAGGATGGGGAGTATGAATAGTATGGTAGAAGTATTAATATTATAGATACATATGAGTGTAATATGTTTATGAATGGTACATGAGAGGGAATATTCTAATGTACATTAAATGTACCTGGAAGGACGTCAGAGCATCTGGAATGTTCACATGTGTGATCAGTATGATCATGGATCAGTGTTGCTGCTGAATCACTAGGATCATGGATCAGTTTTGCTGGTTGAATCAGTAGGATCATGGATCAGTGTTGCTGGTTGAATCAGCAGGATCATGGATCAGTTTGGCTGGTTGAATCAGTAGGATCATGGATCAGTGTTGCTGGTTGAATCAGTAGGATCATGGATCAGTTTTGCTGGTTGAATCAGTAGGATCATGGATCAGTGTTGCTGGTTGAATCAGTAGGATCATGGATCAGTGTTGCTGGTTGTGGTGCCTTATGGCCTGAGGGAAAAAACAGTATGTGAGTCTGGAATTGCGTGTTCTGATGCTCCGATAGTGTCTACCAGACGGCAGCACTGTGAACAGACCATAGCCTGGGTGGATGTGACCTTTGATGATGTTCCGTGTATAGTAGATGCCTTGCATGGAGGGGAGATGGCAGCGGATGATGGGCTCTGCAGACTTTACCCCCTTCTGGAGGGACTTGCGATCAGCAGCGGAGCAGCTGCCGTACCAGGCAGTAATGTTTGCTGCTAATGTCTTGGTGCCAGTTCATCTTCATGGGTCTTGTAGAGTCCTTGACTCGGTGGGTCAGGGCTGTTTTGGCGGCACGTAGAGGACCAACAGCATATTAGACAGGTGGTCATAATGTTTTGGCATCAGTGTAAATTGTGTTCTTTATATTCCTCATATAATGTTGTTTAATATATTTCTCATATAATGTGTTTCTTTAATATATTCTTCATATTCGGTGTTCTTTAATGTATTCCTCATATACTGTGTTGTTTAATGTATTCCTCATATACTGTGTTGTTTAATGTATTCCTCATATAATGTGTTGTTAATGTATTCCTCATATACTGTGTTGTTTAATGTATGCCTCATATACTGTGTTTTTAATGTATTCCTCATATACTGTGTTGTTTAATGTATTCCTCATATAATTTGTTGTTTAATGTATTCCTCATATAATGTGTTGTTAATGTATTCCTCATATAATGTGTTTTTTAATGTATTCCTCATATAATGTGTTGTTTAATGTATTCCTCATATAATGTGTTGTTTAATGTATTCCTCATATAATGTGTTGTTAATGTGTTCCTCATATAATGTGTTTTTTAATGTATTCCTCATATAATGTGTTGTTTAATATATTCCTCATATAATGTGTTGTTTAATGTATTGCTCATATAATGTGTTGTTTAATGTATTCCTCATATAATGTGTTGTTTAATGTATTCCTCATATAATGTGTTGTTTAATGTATTCCTCATATAATGTGTTGTTAATGTATTCCTCATATAATGTGTTTTTTAATGTATTCCTCATATAATGTGTTGGTTAATATATTCCTCATATAATGTGTTGTTTAATGTATTCCTCAGATAATGTGTTTCTTTAATATACTCCTCATACTGTGTTCTTTAATATATTCCCCATATACTGTGTTATTTAATATGTTCCCTATACTGTGTTATTTAATATATTCCCCATATACTGTGTTCTTTTATATATTCCTCATGTAATGTGTTCTGTATCTATTCCTCATTAAAGTGTTCTGTATTGTGTTACAGATATGAAGGTCAGAGAGACCAGTTGGCTCAGCAGTCCTTTAATATGGAACAGGCAAACTACACCATACAATCACTGAAGGACACCAAGACTACAGTAAGATTAATAGAACTACACCATACATACACCCAACTACACTATGTGGAAGATGGAAAATGTTCACGATTTATACAAATAAGAACTTCTCAGAGTCTGGTATAACAGTTGATTATTTCCAGTTTAATTACGTGGATCCATGGGAACAACCATCATGACAAAAAGAGTACAAGTACAGAGACCAACACAGAATAAGTCATGACAGAATGTTCTGATTATGTATTATGTACATGTAAGTTTCAAGCTTATATCCTCCTCCAACAGTTGACGGAATTAGCATTTGCAGAATGTACATACAAGGCCTAGTAGCCACTACGGTGTTGTCTAAAAATGCAAGGTTGCACAAATAGCTCCAGGAGACAGAAAATCATAGAATGTCGGTTGCCCAGACAACCCAGTTAAAGACTGAGATATAACAATCTAGATAGTTACTATATGGGGACTCAAGTTAACTATGCTCTTCCCAATAAGGAATAGAGCTCTGTTCACCTGTAGGATGTAAGTAATAATAACCCCCTGCTGTTCAAGAGCTTCCTCCTAGAGAACAGTTTCTAATGGTGGTTTAATGGCACAGGCAGAGGCCTGTTTCTCTTACTGCTTAAAGGAGCCAAGGCCCTGCTCAGCCGACATTCCATTCATCACTGCCACGGAACACAAGATACTGGCCTTATAAGTTGGAGACAGAGAGAGAGACTAGGTTTCTAGCATATGTGTAATTGATCAAACATACAGAGTACAAAACCCTTCTAATAAGATAATGAATAAATAAGAATGCCAATAAAAAAAAATCTACAACTACTAGGGTAAGGTCTACCTTCCACGATATTGGGCGGAACTGTCTGGGTACATGATTATTGTAAGACCAAAATGGCTACACCAAAACCCTTCAGTTAGATCAGATCACTTGTTTATGTTGGAACAGATCCTGATGTATCTCTGGTTTAGTTGGAACAGATCCTGATGTATTTCTGGTTTGAGTTGGAACAGATCCTGATGTATCTCTGGTTTAGTTTGAACAGATCCTGATGTATCTCTGGTTTAGTTGGAACAGATCCTGATGTATTTCTGGTTTGAGTTGGAACAGATCCTGATGTATTTCTGGTTTGAGTTGGAACAGATCATGATGTATTTCTGGTTTGAGTTGGAACAGATCACTAGTTTAGTTGGAACAGATCCTGAGATTTCACTAGTTGGAGTTGGATAATCACTGCTTGTTTTTGTGTGATTTCAGGTAGAGGCGATGAAGATCGGAGCCAAAGAGATGAAGAGAGCTTACAAGGACGTCAAGATTGATCAGATAGAAGTAGGTCAATTTAATCTGTTATTGGGTCAATGACACTGCATGACAATGTCTTATATTGAATCTGTTATTTGGTCAATGACACTGTGCATGACAATGTCTTATCTTGTGTGTGTGTGTGTCTAGGACCTACAGGACCAGCTGGAGGATATGATGGAGGACGCTAACGAAGTCCAGGAGTCTCTGAGTCGCAGCTATGGAACACCGGACATAGATGAAGATGACCTGGAAGCAGGTACTTAGTGGTGGGGTGTTGTTTGGGTGTAGGTGTGTGTGGTTGGGTGTAGGTATGTTTGGGTGTGGGTGTGTGTGTTTGGGTGTAGGTGTGTGTCGGTGTGTGTGTGCGTGTGTTTGGGTGTGGGTGTGTGTGGTTGTGCGTAGGTGTTTTTGGGTTATTTGGGTGTGGGTGTTTGGGTGTAGGTGTGTGTGTTTGGTTGTAGGTGTGTGTGTTTGGTTGTAGGTGTGTGTGTTTGGTTGTAGGTGTGTGTGTTTGGTTGTAGGTGTGTGTGGTTGAGTGTAGGTGTGTGTGGTTGGGTGTAGGTGTGTCGGTGTGGTTGGGTGTGTGTGTTTGGATGTGTGTGGTTGTGCGTAGGTGTGTTTGGGTGTGCGTAGGTGTGTTTGGGTGTGGGTGTTTGGGTGTAGGTGTGTGTGGTTGGGTGTAAGTGTGTGTGTTTGGGTGTGTGTAGGTGTGTTTGGGTGTGCGTAGGTGTGTTTGGGTGTGCGTAGGTGTGTTTGGGTGTGGGTGTTTGGGTGTAGGTGTGTGTGGTTGTGTGTAAGTGTGTGTGGTGGGTGTGTTGCTGTGTTTGGGTGTGCGTAGGTGTGTTTGGGTGTGCGTAGGTGTGTTTGGGTGTGCGTAGGTGTGTTTGGGTGTGCGTAGGTGTGTTTGGGTGTGGGTGTTTGGGTGTAGGTGTGTGTGGTTGGGTGTAGGTGTGTGTGGTGGGTGTGTTGCTATGTGTGGTTGGGTGTAGGTGTGTTTGGGTGTGGGTGTGTGTGGTTGGGTGTGGGTGTGTGTGGTGGGTGTGTTGCTGTGTGTGGTTGAGTGTAGGTTTGGGTGTGTTTGGGTGTGGGTGTGTGTGGTGGGTGTGTTGCTGTATGTGGTTGGGTGTAGGTGTGGGTGTGTGTGGCTGTGTGTGGTTGGGTGTTGCTGTGTGTGGTTGGGTGTAGGTGGGTGTGTGTTTGGGTGTGGGTGTGTGTGGTTGGGTGTGGGTGTGTGTGGTGGGTGTGTTGCTGTGTGTGGTTGGGAGGACCATCTGATGGGACCACCTGATATCAGAGAGGACCATCTGATGGGACCACCTGATATCTAACAGGACCATCTGATG
Organism: Esox lucius; assembly: GCF_011004845.1. Classification (NCBI taxonomy): domain Eukaryota; kingdom Metazoa; phylum Chordata; class Actinopteri; order Esociformes; family Esocidae; genus Esox; species Esox lucius. Next base: position 36,077,611 of record NC_047571.1, read on the forward strand.
GGACCACCTGATATCTAACAGGACCATCTGATGGGACCACCTGATTGAGCATTGAAGCAATTCTGGTGGCTGGTGGCCCAACATTTTAGACACTTGAGACACTTTATGTTGTCTTTTAATTTCTCAGCCGTTTGTATGTTGTCAGAGCTTGATGATGTTGGTGAGGAGGTGTTAAGAAATATGTTGTATGTTGTCAGAGCTGGATGCCCTGGGGGATGAGTTATTACTGGATGATGACAGTTCTTACCTGGATGAGGCTTCCTCTGCCCCCTCCATCCCAGAGGGCATGCCCAGCGAGAGCAAGACCAACAAGGTAACATTTTAAACCTGAACCCTTCATCTCAGAGGGTTTCATGCCCCATCCTCCCATCACACAACACCAAGACCATCAAGACAAAAAACCCTAACCTGTCAATAACTTCCTGATAGATTAGAAACCCTAACCTGTCAATAACTTCCTGATAGATAATAACCCCTAACCTTTCAATAACTTCCTGATAGATAAGAACCCCTAACCTGTCAATAACTTCCTGATAGATAAGAACCCCTAACCTGTCAATAACTTCCTGATAGATAAGAACCCCTAACCTGTCAATAACCTTCTCATAGATAAGAACCCCTAAACTGTCAATAACTTCCTGATAGATTAGAACCCCTAACCTGTCAAAAACCTTCTCATAGATAAGAACCCCTAACTTGGCAATAACCTCCTAGCCCTAACCTGTCCACTTGTATGGCTTGTACAGTTATGCTCAAAAGTTTGCATACCCTTGGAGAATTAGTAATATATGTAACATTTTTAAAGAAAACATGAGTGAGCAGGCAAAACATTCATTTTATTTCTTATGGGATCCACATTCAACTGTAGGTTATAACTGAATGGCACAATCATAAAACAAAACATGCCAACAAAGAAAAAAATTAACTGACCCCAAAAGTCTGCATACTCTTAGTTCTTAATACTGTGTATTGCCCCCTTTAGCATCAATGACAGCATGCAGTCTTTTGTCTATGAGGCCTAGAATTCTTGCATGCCTCCAGGTCATGCTGTCTTTGGTCGTCTTGCATGAACCACACCTTTGAGATCTCCCTAGAGTGGCTTGATGATATTAAGGTCAGGAGACTGTGATGGTCACTCCAGAACCTTCACCTGCTGTAACCACTGGAGGGCCAACTTGGCCTTGTGCTTAGGGTCATTGTCGTGCTGGAAAGTCCAGGAGCGTCCCATGCGCAGCTTTCGTGCAGACAAATGCAAATTGTCTGCCAGTATTTTCTGATAACATGCTGCATTCATCTGTGAGCCACCACCATGCTTCTCAGTGGGGATGGTATTCTGTTCACTATAGGCCTTGTTGACCCTTCTCCAAACACAGCGCTTATGGTTGTGAACATAAAGCTCTATTTTGGTGTCGTCACTCCAAATTCCAGTGTGCCACAAGCTGTGAGGGGTGTCAAGGTATTGTCGGGCATATTGTGACCGGGCTTTTTTGTGGCAATTGTGCATTAAAGGCTTCTTTCTAGCAACATTTTTGTTCAAGTATCGTCGTATTGTCCTCCTTGAAACAACCACACCGTCTTTTTCCAGAGCAGCCTGTATTTCTCCTGAGGTTACCTGTGAGTTTTGCTTTGTATCCTGAACAGTTCTTCTGGCAGTTATGGCTGAAATCTTTCTTGGTCTACCTGATTTTGGCTTGGTATCAAGAGAGCCCTGAATTTTCCACTTCTTAATAAGTGATTGAACAATAATGACTGGAATTTGCAAGACTTTGGTTATCTTTTTATATCCTTTTTCATCTTTATAAAGTTCCATTAACTTGTTACGCAGGCGTTTTGACAGTTATTTTCTGCTCCCCATGGCTCAGTATCTAGCCTGCTCAGTGCATCCACGTAAGAGCTAACAAACTAATTTACTATTTATACACAGACACTAATTGCAATTTAAAAAGCCACCTGTGTGGGAAATTCACCTTTAATTACCATTTTCACCTGTGTGTGTCACCTTGTGTGTCTGTAACAAGGCCAAACATTCAAGGGTATGTAAACTGTTGATCAGGGCCATTTGGGGGATTTCTGTTATCTTTATTATTTAGAAAGGAGCCAAACAACTATGTGATAATGAATGGCTTCATATGATCACTATCCTTAAATAAAATACTGTTTCTTTGCATGATCAGTCATATTTTCAAAATCAGTGCCATAATTTCACATTTTCTGCCAGGGTATGCAAACTTTTGATCACAACTGTAATTATACTTTAGCCAAAAACCTTGTTGTTGCAGCTGTCCAGCTAGAACACTAGACATTTGTAGAAAATTAGGTATAACATACAAAAAATGTAATATTCCTTTAATAACTTATTGTAACTTCAATAACTATTTTTGTCTTGTGTTTCCAGGATGGTGTTCTGGTGGATGAGTTTGGTCTACCACAGATCCCTGCTAGTTAGACCTGGAAAAGAAAAACAACTGCTGCACTCAGAACAAGAACCCTTTTATATTTAGAGTGACATTTATGCATTACAACAGTATGAGAAGATCACTGCAGTATTACCATTAGAGTAGTACTGTAGTGTTGATGCTGTATTGGTATGGAGTTTTTACCACTACAATGCTATCATGTGGGCTCGTGAGATGCCAGAAACCCAGCTTCCTCACAGATCTGTCTGGGTGATTTCCAGCGTCATTGTTCATTGTCAACACAAATCTTCGACATGACCATGTTTGAGAGTTGACATGATAGCACCATCAGGCTAACATAATAACATATTGCCAGTTAGTATTGTCCTGTACAGTGTTAATAAGCTTGTTCTACATCAGTGTTGTGTATGATGGCTGAACCGAACCCTCGGGTCGCAATGTTAACATTTAGCTACTAACTCATCAAGTCTGGGTTGGCTTGCTGTCTGCCTGTAAAATGTCTGTTGGTTATTTCAAATGAATATAAAAAATTCTGCATTTTGAAGGACTGATAGATGTTTTTTATCATGTTTTAACCAAGGTTTACTACAATCTTCTGAAAATAATTTAGCTTGATTTTCTCTTTTTTGTCTATTCTTGTGTTTGATCAATTGCATTTTTTGGTCGGATTAGAAGTAATACAGCGGGCTGTCTGGCTGTCTGGTGGTGTACTCTGCTGGCTGTCTGGTGGTCTACTCTGCCGGCTGTCTGGTGGTCTATTCTGCCGGCTGTCTGGTGGTCTAGTCGGCTGTCTGGCTGTCTACTCTGCCGGCTGTCTGATGGTCTAGTCGGCTGTCTGGTGGTCTACTCTGCCGGCTTTCTGGTGGTCTACTCTGCCGGCTGTCTGGTGGTCTAGTCGGCTGTCTGGTGGTCTACTCTGCCGGCTGTCTGGTGGTCTATTCGGCTGTCTAGCTGTCTGGTGGTCTACTCTGCCGGCTGTCTGGTGGTCTACTCTGCCGGCTGTCTGGTGGTCTACTCTGCCGGCTGGATGTCTGGTGGTCGACCCTGCCGGCTGGATGTCTGGTGGTCTACTCTGCCGGCTGGATGTCTGGTGGTCTACTCTGCCGGCTGTCTGGTGGTCTACTCTGCCGGGTGTCTGGTGGTCTACTCTGCTGGCTGTCTGGTAGTCTAGTCGGCTGTCTGGTGGTCTAGTCGGCTGTCTGGTGGTCTAGTTGGCTGTCTGGTGTTCTACTCTGCCGGCTGTCTGGTGTTCTACTCTGCCGGCTGTCTGGTGTTCTACTCTGCCGGCTGTCTGGTGGTCTAGTCGGCTGTCTGGTGGTTTACTCTGCCGGCTGTCTGGTGGTCTACTCTGCCGGCTGTCTGGTGGTCTACTCTGCCGGTTGTCTGGTGGTCTAGTTGGCTGTCTGGTGGTCTACTCTGCCGGCTGTCTGGTGGTCTACTCTGCCGGGTGTCTGGTGGTCTAGTCTACTGTCTGGCTGTCTGGTGGTCTAGTCGGCTGTCTGGTGGTCTACTCTGCTGGGTGTCTGGTGGTCTAGTCTACAGTCTGGCTGTCTGGTGGTCTAGTCGGCTGTCCGGTGGTCTACTCTGCCGGCTGTCTGGTGGTCTAGTCGGCTGTCTGGTGGTCTAGTCGGCTGTCCGGTGGTCTACTCTGCCGGCTGTCTGGTGGTCTAGTCAGCTGTCTGGTGGTCTAGTCGGCTAGCTGGCTGTCTGGTGGTCTAGTCGGCTAGCTGGCTGTCTGGTGGTCTTGTCTGGTGGTCTAGTCGGCTGTCTGGCTGTCTGGTGGTCTACTCTGCCGGCTGTCTGGTGATCTAGTCGGCTAGCTGGCTGTCTGGTGGTCTTGTCTGGTGATCTAGTCGGCTGTCTGGCTGTCTGGTGGTCTACTCTGCCGGCAGTCTGGTGATCTAGTAGACGTAGGGGAGACCAGGGACAACCAGACAGCCACCAGAGTAAACCACCAGACAGCCAGACAGGGCCCAACAGGCAGCAAATAAAGACAACATCTTTACATAACATCTTCACATAAGGACAGCGTCTTTAAATAACAACATCATTTCATAAGGACAATATCTTTTCGTAAGGACAACATCTTTACATAACAACAGCTTAAGATAAGGACAACATCTTTATATAACAACATCTTTTCATAAGGACAATATCTTTTCATAAGGACAACATCTTTACGTAAGGACAACATCTTTACATAACAACAGCTTAAGATAAGGACAACATCTTTATATAACAACATCTTTTCATAAGGACAATATCTTTTCATAAGGACAACATCTTTACGTAAGGACAACATCTTTACATAACAACAGCTTAAGATAAGGACAACATCTTTATATAACAACATCTTTTCATAAGGACAATATCTTTTCATAAGGACAACATCTTTACGTAAGGACAACATCTTTACATAACAACAGCTTAAGATAAGGACAACATCCTTTATATAACAACATCTTTTCATAAGGACAATATCTTTTCATAAGGACAACATCTTTACGTAAGGACAACATCTTTACATAACAACAGCTTAAGATAAGGACAACATCTTTATATAACAACATCTTTTCATAAGGACAATATCTTTTCATAAGGACAACATCTTTACGTAAGGACAACATCTTTACATAACAACAGCTGAACATAAGGACAATATATTTACGTAAGGACAACATCTTTAAATAACATCATCTTTACATAAGGACAACATCTTTACATAACATCTTTACATAAAGACAACATCTTACATTAGAACAGTGATGCTGATGTGGGGGGGGGCCACCAGGAACGTTGTCCCGGGCCCAGGCTTGGGGGACCCATTTAGCAGTCTCAAATAAAATTGCTTATTAGTCACTCTGTGTTAGTATTCAGTACTTGTGTGTCTATGCGCAGACAGATGTAAGCTATTTACATGCAGACATAGCTTGTTTAAGATCAGTTGCAAGTGATTTGAATGTGGCCTAGCTATGAATTAAAATATTACACAATAAAACTTTTTTGACCTATGTTTGGACGGTATTACAATTCTTTTCATTGTTTTTTTTTGGGCCCCCTTGTCTTAAACGTTCGATTCTGTCCTTGGCCTTGGGAATCCTGTTGGTGTCCTTGCGTAAGGACCAGATCTTTACATAAAGATGCCATCTTTCCATAATGGACAATCAATCAAATTTATTTATAAAGTCCTTTTTACAACCGCAGTGCTTTTACAGAAAACTTTTACACAATACCATAATAAGTGAAGAAAGGTCTGAGGATTTATATAACAGAAACATCTATCAACATTGATCTTTCTCCAACTTATATTTCTTCAACTTCAAGTAATGATAAGCTGTATTGTATTTATAATTTTAAAAGATCCTTCTTTAACTTAATTTGTTGTTAAAAATGTGATGCAACATCCAATTTTTTTAGCACATTTTGGCTAGTCCATTTCAATATGCTTTTACATAAGGAATCAATACTATATCTTTAAGAAATAAAGAACGTTGTTTTTTTTTAAGTGAGTGTATAGCATTCTTTCCTAGAATCAGCTAAACCAAGTGAAGTGTAGGAAGAGGGATACGTGCACTTGTTTATTACCTCAAACTCGATGACGTTTTAACTGCAACATGGTGGCTGCACAACTTGATGACGTAGTCAAGTCAAACATGTGACGAGTCTGACATTTTTCTGTGTATCCGGAAGTAGCATATCGGTGGATGTTCTGTTCCCACAACTGATTAGCGTCATGCTGGCAACGCGATTTTAATAATATTAAATGTATTGATTTTGACACTTTGCTTAGTGTATATGGTAAACATGTGTTGTAGGAAATGTTCAGGAGAGTGGACAGAAGAATTATATGCAAAGAAATCAAGGGGCACTGTGTATTTGCAATTTTTGCTGCTGTTTTACTCCACCCATACCATTGGCTGCATTCCAAATAGCTGAATAGCCTTTAGATCCATTATTCCTTGTGTTAATGGAGGTGATTACTTAACAATTAAGCCAAAGGGTATGTTTGCATACTTTCTCTGTAAGAAATTTTGTTGATGTTCCAGTTTTTAGCTCCATCAGAACAGTACCAAATGTCTTTACTACTGAAAACACCAACATGTAATTACAGTGGGGCAAAAAAGTATTTAGTCAGCCACCAATTGTGCAAGTTCTCCCACTTAGAAAGATGAGAGAAGCCTGTCATTTTCATCATAGGTACACTTCAACTATGGGAGACAGAATGAGAAAATCCAGAAAATCACATTGTAGGATTTGAAATTAATTCATTTGGTAAATTCCTCTGTAAAATAAATATTTGGTCACCTACAAACAAGCAAGATTTCTGGCTGTCACAGATCTGTAACTTCTTCTTTAAGAGGCTCCTCTGTCCTCCACTCGTTACCTGTATTAATGGCACCTGTTTGAACTTGTTATCAGTATAAAAGACATCTGTCCACAACCTCAAACAGTCACCCTCCAAACTCCACTATGGCCAAGACCAAAGAGCTGTTAAAGGACACCAGAAACAAAACTGTAGACCTGCACCAGGCTGGGAAGACTGAATCTGCAATAGGTAAGCAGCTTGGTGTGAAGAAATCAACTGTGGGAGCAATTATAAGAAAATGGAAGACATACAAGACCACTGATAATCTCCCTCGATCAGGGGCTCCACACAAGACCTCACCCTGTGGGGTCAAAATGATCACAAAAATCCCAGAACCACACGGCGGGACCTAGTGAATGACCTGCAGAGAGCTGGGAACAAAGTAACAAAGGCTACCATCAGTAACACACTACGCCGGCATGGACTCAAATCCTGCAGTGCCAGACGTGTCCCCCTGAATGGATCGTGAGATTTTGAGTGAAAACTTCCTTCCATCAGCAAGGGCATTGAAGATGAAACGTGGCTGGGTCTTTCAGCATGACAATGATCCCAAACACACCGCCCAGGCAACGAAGGAGTGGTTTGTAAGAAGCATTTCAAGGTCCTGGAGTGGCCTAGCCAGTCACCAGATCTCAACCCCATAGAAAGTCTTTGGAGGGAGTTGAAAGTCTTTGTTGCCCAGCGACTATAAAATGAACTTGTGCTATAGTTATCCCAATCATCCTTTCAGTTGCCAGGTAGCATCTCGTTCACAAATCTCTCATTTGATAGGCCTGTAATATATAACCAGGTTAGTAGGACCATCCCCATTTGCAGACAGTCCTTGTTTGGACTCTGCTTGGATCAGCTTACATTTGTACTGAATGTACTGTTAAATCTTTTTAAGAGGCTTCGTTTCTTCATCAGGTTGGTCATTTCTTCTCAATTAGTTGGTTTTGCTGTTTGATTCATGTTGGTATGCATATGTTGTTAATTTTATTTGCCTGAGCAAAATTCTGATTGAATGATTTTAATAGCCAAATGTAGAGGCAGAAAATCAATACACACAGCTTCTCCTTATTGGCTTATTTAGATTATTTACAATAAAACTCTTAAAGTATTCATAGCAATATTCCCAGAGAGGTCTTTAAAGCACCATGGACATCTCTATGTTAACATGTTTATAGCATATGTCTGCCCTGAATGTTGGTCGCGTAGGGCCAAAACCCAGGTCTTCATTCACACATTAAAAACCCAGGTCTTCATTCTGAGTGCTAACTTCCTCTAAGAAACAAAACAAAACATATATATTATTAAAAAAAAATTAATTATTGGAATAAATCTCTATCTTTCTTTCCTTATAGTTTGTCCTGGTCATTGGTAATTCTCATCTCCATGCCTTAGTGGATAACATTGTCTCCATGCCAAATCAGGCTGATTTCACTGGTCGATCTATCATGGCTTTTGGCTTCATGTCCACTCCTGGAGCAAGAGTTTCACATCTGATGGCAGATGTTCGTGGGGAGGTGTTACCCAGAGGCCTCGTCCCAGTCAGAGTATGTCTGATCATTCCTGGTCACAACCATGAAGCCAGCCCATCCATCTCTCAGGCAATTACCAAGAACTGCTAACCCTGGAGTATGAAACCCAAGCATGGGATCTGGATGTGACTTACGGATGGGAGATGTCCAGGGCCTTCCAGGCCCTATGAGCAGTGGTCGAAAAGATTCATTAGAGCAATGATTTTGAGACGCCAATTATGGCTACCCTGATCAAGGACACTTTGTTTAAGGAAATACAGGTAATCGATACAACTAGACCCTGTTGTGCTAGGGTTCAAACTCCTATTTGCACATCTTCTCCAAGTCATTAAGGTATCGAGGCTGACATTTGGCAACTCAAACCTTCAGCTCCTTTCACAGATTTTCCATGGAATTAAGGTCTGGAGACTGGCTAGGCCACTCCAGGACCTTAATGTGCTTCTTCTTGAGCCACTCCTTTGTTGCCTTGGCCATGTGTTTTGGGTCATTGGCTTGCTGGAATACCCATCCAATACCCATTTTCAATGCCCTGGATGAGAGAAGGAGGTTCTCACCCAAGATTTGACGGTACATGGCCCCATCCATCGTCCCTTTGATGCGGTGAAGTTGTCCTGTCCCCTTAGCAGAAAAACACCCCCAAAACATAATGTTTCCACCTCCATGTTTGACGGTGGGGATGGTGTTCTTGGGGTCATAGGCAACATTCCTCCTACTCCAAACATGGCAAGTTGAGTTGATGCCAAAAAGCTTGATTTTGGTCTCATCTGACTACAACACTTTCACCTAGTTCTCCTCTGAATCATTCAGATGTTCATTGGCAAATTTCAGACGGTCTGTACATGTGCTTTCTTGAGCAGGGGGACCTTGTGGGCGCTGCAGGACTTCAGTCCTTCACGGCGTAGTATGTTACTAATTGTTTTCTTGGTGACTATTGTCCCAGCTGCCTTGAGATCATTGACAAGATCCTCTCATGTAGTTCTGGCCTGACTTCTCACCGTTCTCATGATCATTGCAAGTGAGGTGAGATCTTGCATGGAGCCCCAGACCGAGGGAGATTGACAGTTCTTTTGTGTTTCTTCCATTTGCGAATAATCACACCAACTGTTGTCACCTTCTCACCAAGCTGCTTGGTGATGGTCTTGTTGCCCATTCCAGCCTTGTGTAGGTCTACAATCTTGTCCCTGACATCCTTGGACAGCTCTTTGGTCTTGGCCATGGTGGAGAGTTTGGAATCTAATTAATTGATTGCTTCTGTGGACAGGTGTCTTTTGTACAAAATCAACAGAGGATCAATTATTTTTTCCCCTCACTGTACAATACAAGCCTTCATACGTCTCAATTAAAACATGTATCTTTCAATATAAGGACAAATACATATTTTAGTCTCAAATTAAGCTGAACTTATAAGTTGAACTTATTCTAGCATGTTATAGTTGGAAATTGGTTATGATTTGACTTTGTTGTAAAAATTATTTCGCTAATCTAAAAGGTATAAAACTGTAAATGGTCTTTTTGACTCACCTACATCTCTAAAGGTGGTACAACAGGCTAATGACCAGTTAATATATGTCGTTGACAACAACATTAGATCATTGGCTGAATTGTTAGGTAATCACCAAGTGGTGATAATCACCACCATTAACAAAAGGAATAATGGATCTAAAGGCTATTCAGCAATTTGGAATGTGGCCAATGGGATGGGCGGAGTAAAACAGTTGCAAATACACAGTGTCCCTTGATTTCTTTGCATATAATTACTCTATCCACTCTCCTGAACATTTCCTACAATACATTCACTGCGGCATATAAAATAGTTATAGCCCAATATATATTTCATATGCATTGAGTTGCATTGTGGCCAATGGGGTGGGCGGAGTAAAACCGCAGCAACAATTGCAAATACACAGTGCCCCTTGATTTCTTAGCATATAATCATTCTATAGAGTCTCCTGAACATTTCCTACAATACATTCACTGTGGCGTATAGAATAGTTTTTTTTATAGCCCAATATACATTCACTGTGTGCATTGAGTTGCATTGTGGCCAATAGGATCTAGGATGGGTGGAGTAAAATGCCAGCAACAATTGCAAATACACAGTGCCCCTTGATTTCTTTGCATATAATTCCATTTGTCCACTCTCCTGAACATTTCCTACAACACATGTTTACCATATACACTAAGCAAAGTGTCAAAATCGATACATTTAATATTATTAAAATCGCGTTTTACCGCGGACTTCTATTTTGAAGGCAAAATCCGAAAACCGGAAGTCTTATTGTTGCTACGGAATCTCTAATGTTGCCAGCATGACGCTAACCAGTTGTGGGAACAGAACATCCACCGATATGCTACTTCCGGATACACAGGAAAATGTCAGACTCGTCACATGTTTGACTTGACTACGTCATCGGGTTGTGCAGCCACCATGTTGCAGTTAAAACGTCATCGAGTTTGAGGTAATAAACAAGTGCACGTATCCCTCTTCCTACACTTCACTTGGTTTAGCTGATTTTTCAGTAGGAAAGAATGCTATACACTCACTTAAAAAAAACAACGTTCTTTATTTCTTAAAGATATAGTATTGATTCCTTATGTAAAAGCATATTGGAATGGACTAGCCAAAATTTGTTAAAAGAATTGGATGCTGCCTCACATTTTTAACAACAAATTAAGTTAAAGAAGGATCTTTTAAAATTATAAATACTATACAGCTTATCATTACTTGAAGTTGAAGAAAGATAAGTCTCTTGATTAAGAATCTCTTGATTCTTTTGCACATAAACACTCTATATAGTCTCCTAAACATTTCCTACAATACATTCACTGCGGCATATAGAATCTTTTTTTCTGTATGAGTCAATATGTATTTCATATCCATTAAGTTACATTGTGGAAAAAGAGGGTGTGGAAATATTGTGTTGCTAGATGTAGCACACCGTTCCCCATGATTAGACAGGTTTGTCTTACTCTACACATTGTCCTGGACATTTCCTACACTGCTTTCTCTGTGGAATATTCAATAGTTTATTAGCTATGAGGCAATATGTATTCCATATTCTGTCATTGGCATTGTCTGAATTTTACCCTTGGAACGTGTTTTAACACACTTTTATCGAAATATGATCATATTTGAATTGTTGTCAATGTTTTGAGAGGTTAATGTTCTCAAACAACTAATAAACTCAATTTATCTCAGTTTTAAGTAATTCGTTGGTCTCTTTTATTTTGAAAAATTCCAGATTTTCGTGACTCGGAAGTGTTTCGTTAATGTTGCTCACAAGACGTTGATCCACAACTGCGAAGTTGGAGTCACATAGCTTTTTAAACCGCTTTGTGAAATGGCGGAGAATAGTGTAACGGTGACTGTTGCTTATGGTAATGTTAACGTCTTCCTTTGAATGTTTAAGTTAATAATAGTATTTGTGCTCGTGAAACAAACACAGAGCAGACGTATAATGTGATGGTAGTGCTTTCCGGATAGTCAGGGTCTACCAGCAGGAGAGAGAGCTTGCAAATTAACTAGCCAGCTACACAGCCAAGTAATTATTTTATTTAGACACAATTATATCGTTAGCAAACCGTTTTCTGCGTCTGTTCCACATCATGCAGGTTCTACAAAACACAGCATCACGGTAACGCGGCAGGATGGAAATGAACCGGCGCTGAAAGACCTGTCAGAGGCTCTCGTTCAGGCCACCGGTGTCCCTGCACCCGCGCAGAAATTAATCTTTAAAGGTAGAGTAACAACCCTGAGTTAAGAATATACCTGTATAAACTTGTCAGTTTTTCACATTCTAGGCTTTCAGTTCAGTGAGTATTTGTTCAATACATCCATTCTACACTGCTAAAGAATGTCCACAAATGCATTACTCTACCCTGGAGTGTATTTGAACATATTTTAGTAAGATTAGATGTTGTTAAATGGTGTGTTCACTTCAAATCTTAAGTTAAAATTGAGATACAATATTTTATTAAGTATGACATACAATTCACTTGTGTACAGGAATTATGACAATCATAGCACGTCAACAAAAAGAAAATGGTAGTATTGAATTTGTACACTGTATCTGTAGAAAGTTTAGCACTCAAAATCCATATTGGCAATGAAAAGTGATATTGGTGCATCCCTGTCAATTACAGAGCATCCCCAGGGTTTGGTCAAAACTATGGGATCGGCATGGAGAAACATGACTTTGAAATCCATTGACATAGAGGCACTGGGCCAATCTTCCATGAAAAAACATGTTATGTGGCTGTACTGTTTGATTACCAAACTGAATTCTTCATTGGAACACCCATGTTCATGCCAGTCACCTTCACCCATCATGCATGTCTTTCAGGGAAGTCTCTGAAGGAGATGGAGGAAAGTCTGTCCAGCTTTGGGATCAAACAGGGATGTAAACTCATGATGATTGGAAAACGGGTAAGACCTTTGTCTTATTATTTTTGTTTTAATTATCATTTTTAAATAGATCAAGGCAGTGCCATTTATAGAGCACATAGAGTGGATATAAAAAGTCTACACACCCCTGTTAAAATGCCAGGTTCTTGTGATGTAAAATAATGAGACCAATCATGTCAGGACTTTTTCCACCTTTAATGTGACCTATAACATGAACAATTCAATTGAAAAACAAACTGAAATCTTTGAGGGGAAAAATGACTAACAATAACCTGGTTGCATAAGTGTGCACACCCTTAAACTAATAATTTTATTACAGCACTCCGTCTGTTTGGGTAGGAGTCTATTAGCATGGCACATCTTGACGTGGCAATATTTGCCCACTCTTCTTTGCAAAAGCATTCCAAATCTGTCAGATTGCGAGGACATCTCCTGTGCACAGCCCTCTTCAGATCACCCCACAGATGTTCAATTGCATTCAGGTCTGGGCTCTGGCTGGGCCATGCTTTTGTGGATTTGGATGTGTCCTTTGTGTCATTGTCGTGCAGAAAGGTGAGCTTCCTCTTCATCTTCAGCTTTCTAACGGACGCCTGAAGGTTTTGTGCCAAAATTGCCTGGTATTTGGAACTGTTGATATTTCCCTCCACCCTGACTAAGGCCCCGGTTCCAGCTGAAGAAAAACAGCCCCAAAGCATGATGCTGCCACCACCATGCTTCACTGTGTGTTCTTTGGGTGATATGCAGTGTTGTTTTTGCGCCAAACATACCATTTTGGAATTATGGCCAAAAAGTTCAACCTTGGTTTCATCAGACCATAACACATTTTCCCACGTGCTTTTGGTTGACTTGATGTTTTGCAAACTTCAGCCGGTCTTGGATGTTTTTCTTTGTAAGAAAAGGCTTCCATCGTGCTACTCTACCCCATAGCCCATTCATATGAAGTATACGGGAGATTGTTGTCACATGTAGCACACAGCCAGTACGTCCTAGAAATTCCTGCAGTTCCTTTAATGTTGGTGTAGGCTTCTTGGAACTCTCCCTGACCAGTTTATCTCCTCGTCTTTTCATCAATTTTGGAGGGCTGTCCAGTTCAGTCAATCAATCAATCAAATGCATTTATAGAGCCCTTTTTACATCAGCAGATGTCACAAAATGCTTTTACAAAACACCTGGCCTTAAACCCCAAGGAGCAAACAACAGTGTTGAATTTCAGTGGCTAGGAAAAACTCCCTAAGAATGCCAACATTTAGGAAGAAACCTAGAGAGGACCCAGGCTCAGAGGGGTGACCAGTCCTCTTCTGGCTGTACCAGGTGAACATATTAAGATTACAATTGTAATAATTAATAAATGTATGTGGGCTGAGTCTAGAGTCTATTTAAACTTAGTCTAGGTCGGAAGCATGACCTGATGGACAAGGAAAGGGACAATACAGGGGAGGGGGAGGTGTTATTACCAGTTCTTGGTAATCTCTCTGTTGTGCCATATTTTCTCCACTTGATGGTGACTGTCTTCACTGTGTTCCATGGTATATCTAATGCTTTGGAAATTCTTTTGTACCCTTCTCCTGACTGATATCTTTCAACAATGAGATCCATCTGATGCTTTGGAAGCTCTCTGTGGACCATAGCTTTTGCTCTGAGAAAGAAAATGTCAAGAAAATCCTACTAGAACAGCTGAACTTAATTTTTGATTGATCAGGGTCACTTTTAATGATGGCAGGTGTGTAATGAGTGAATGTGATTGGTTAATTCTGAACACAGCCACATCCCCAGTATTAAGAGTGTGTGCACACTTATGCAACCAGGTTATTGTAAGGTTTTTATTTTTCATTTTCCACCCCTTGAATATTTCAGTTTGTTTTTCAATTGAATTGTTCACATTATAGGTCTGTGAGATGCATTTCAAAGTACTTGAATCAGAGGTATGTGTGTCTGTATATATCTTTATACAGTATGTTTACATTAGATTAGATTCAACTTAATTGTCCTTGAACAAGTTCAAGTACAGTACAACAAACCAGAAGTGCAAATAGAGGAGGGCAGAAATCTTAAGTAAATTGTAAGTATTGTAAAGTATTAAGTATGTGTAAGTGGAATGTATAGATATGCAATTGCATTACATATGGCAATTCTAAATGTGCAATGGAAGCAAATAGAGGAGGGCAGAACATTTACAAGAATTAAGTATAATGTATGTACAAGAATTAAGTATAATGTATGTACAAGTGCGTTAATAGTTGTGTGTGTACAGATGGCAGTTCTTAATGGCATTCTGGATGTGCAATCAAGGGAAATTGAAGGAGTAAGGTGGCAAGTGCAACTGAAATGCAGTACTGAAGTACAGTGGCAGTTCTAATTGTGCAATTAAGGCAATTTTAAGGTGCAAATTCGCATTTGCAAATGCAAGAAAGGAATAGCAGCAATGGCAGGTACCTGTAGACAACTGAAAACTTCCTTATCAGACTTTGCAAGGCAGTGTCAGAGTCCAGTAATACAAAGGGAGTTGTGGTGGGCAGATGGGTGTGGTTAGTGATGGGTCACAGAATTCAGCAGGGTTACAGCAAATTAAAATAAACTCTTCCTGAGCCTACTGGTGCAGGAACGAAGAGACCTGTACCGCCTGCCTGATGGAGGACAAACAGTTTGTGGTATGTTTGTGAAGGGTCCCTGGTGATGCCTCGCGCCCTGTGCAGACACCGCTTGCGCTGGAGGTCTATGATGGCTGGGAGCTGGGTACCAGTGATGTGCGCTGGAGGTCTATGATGGCTGGGAGCTGGGTACCAGTGATGTGCGCTGGAGGTCTATGATGGCTGGGAGCTGGGTACCAGTGATGTGCTGGAGGTCTATGATGGCTGGGAGCTGGGTACCAGTGATGTGCTGGAGGTCTATGATGGCTGGGAGCTGGGTACCAATGATGTGCGCTGGAGGTCTATGATGGCTGGGAGCTGGGTACCAATGATGTGCGCTGGAGGTCTATGATGGCTGGGAGCTGGGTACCAGTGATGTGCGCTGGAGGTCTATGATGGCTGGGAGCTGGGTACCAGTGATGTGCTGGAGGTCTATGATGGCTGGGAGCTGGATACCAGTGATGTGCTGGAAGTCTATGATGGCTGGGAGCTGGGTACCAGTGATGTGCTGGAAGTCTATGATGGCTGGGAGCTGGGTACCAGTGATGTGTGCTGGAGGTCTATGATGGCTGGGAGCTGGGTACCAGTGATGTGCTGGAAGTCTATGATGGCTGGGTACCAGTAATGTGCTGGAGGTCTATGATGGCTGGGAGCTGGGTACCAGTGATGTGCTGGAGGTCTATGATGGCCGGGAGCTGGGTACCAGTGATGTGTTTGATGGTTTCCATCACCCGTTGCAGGGCCTTCCAGTCAGCTACGGAGCAACCACCAAACCATGCTGTGGCGCTGTTAGTCAGAATGCTCTCGATTGTGTAGCGGTAAAAGTTCACAAGGATCTTGGAGGACAGGCGGCCTTCTTGAGCCTCCTCAAGAAGTTCAGGCGTTGCCACACCTTTTTGACCAGGGCTGAGGTGTTAAGGGACCAAGAGAGGTCCTCGGAAATGTGGACACCCAGGATTTTGAAGCTGGACATGCGCTCCACCTCAGTGCCATCGATGAGAACTGGGGTGTGACTGCAGCCTTCAGATTTCCTGTGATCCATAATGAGCTATGTGTTTCTTTCTTTGTTTTTGTGTATTTACAGAACAGTCCTGAGGAAGAGTCAGAGCTGAAAAAGTTAAAGGACATTGAGAAGTCAGTTGAACAGACGGCCAAAAAGCTGGAGAAGGTGGATGGAGAGCTGACTGGTCTGAAGAACGTACGTCTTCACAGGTCTTTCACAGGATACCTTCCTGTAGAGGTCTTCACAGGTCCTGGTAGGACCCCATCCAGGAGGAAATTCAGTAGTTGACCGTCAGATTCTGGATGGGTGTGAAAATATGTAAAATACCTGAAATAAATAGATCAATGTATCCTTGTCAAGTCAGTGAGTGAGGCCAGATCAATTGTGTCCGTGAGTGAGGGCAGATCAATTGTGTCCTTGTCAAGTCAGTGAGTGAGGCCAGATCAATTGTGTCCGTGAGTGAGGGCAGATCAATTGTGTCCTTGTCAAGTCAGTGAGTGAGGCCAGATGTTGGCAGTGTAACACAGGTAATCTGTGAACCAAATCTCATTACAATGATGGCCTACCTGCTTTGATGGCCTACCCTTATCGTTTATCCAGATATCTAACCTACCGGTCATCCTTATTATCTACAGGTGCATCTCAAACAATTAGAATAAGTACATTTTTTTCCCGTTATTCAAATCAAAAAGTGACACCATACAGCTCTGGAAAAAATGAGACCACTCCTAATTTTTCTTAAATCAGCATCTTTACATATATGGCAGCCATTCCATTCCAGTGTCTGTTAAATTCCAACACAGGCACACCTCATTTTACTTAAAATTAAGTGTTCATAAGAACAAGGTCATAAGTCGGTACTTAAGAACAAGGTCAAGCAACAGACACAACAAAGCTACAGACTGGCAGAGAGCGAAAACGACTGTCCACTGACCGAGATGACCACCAACTCATTCGAATGTCACTCAACAACCGTAGGATGACATCAAGTGACCTACAAAAAGAATGGCAAACAGCAGCTGGGGTGAAGTGCACGGCGAGGATGGTTCGAAACAGGCTCCTAGGGACAGGGATGAAGTCGTGCAAAGCTAGAAAAAAGCCCTTCATCACTGAGAAGCAAAGAAAAGCCAGGTTTGCAAAAGACCATAAAGATTGGACCGTACAGGAATCAAGTAAGGTCATCAAATTTTCCGCTTTGCCCAACAGCTGGTCATCTAATGGTTAGACGGAGACCTGGAGAGGCCTTCAAGCCAGTGTCTCGCACCCACTGTGAAATTTGTAGGAGGTCCGGTGATGGTCTGGGGATTCTTCAGCAAGGCTGGAATCGAGCAGATTTGTCTTTGTAAAGGATGCATGAATCAAGCCAAGTACAAGGTTATCCTGGAAGAACACCTGCTTCCTTCTGCTCTGACAATGTTCCCCAACTCTGAGAATTAGATTTTCTAGCAGGACAATGCTCCATGCCACACAGCCAGGTCAATCAAGGTGTGGATGGAGGACCACCAGATCAAGACCCTGTCATGACCAGCCCAATCTCCAGACCTGAAACCCATAGAAAACCTATGGAATTTGATCAAAAGGAAGATGGATGTCACAAACCATCAAACAAAGCCGAGCTACATGAATTATTGTGCCAGGAGTTGCATAAAGTCACCCAACAGCAATGTGACAGCCTGATGGAGAGCATACCAAGACGCATGGTTATTCCACCAAATATTGATTGCTAAACTCTTCCTAAGTTAAAACATTAGTATTTTGTTGTTGAAAAATGTGTATGAATTTTTCTTTGCATTATTTGAGGTCTGAAAACAATGCATCTTTTTTTGGTTACTTTGACTAGTTTTCTACAAATAAATGACAATATTTTCTATTTGGAATTTGGGAGTAATGTTGTCAGTAATTTTTGTTATATTGCATAAAATTTAATTTTACTCAAACACAATAATTTTGAAGTGGTCTCTTTTTCCATAGCTTTATGTTCTAGATTCAATACACAAAGTGAAAAATGTCATGCCTTTTTTGTTTCAATCTTGATAATTTTGGCTTACAGCTCATGGAAATAAAAAATCCAGTATCTCTAAATATTAGAATAAAAAATGTGCAATACAGAAATGTTACCCAGAAAAGAGGTCTAATCCGCTAATTAACTCAAAACACCTGGAAAGGTTTCCTAAGTATGTTAATTTATGCACTCAATACTTGGTTGGGGCTCTGTTTTGCACCAGTTACAGCATCAATGCGGCGTGGCATGGAGGCAATCAGCCTGTGGCACTACTGAGGTGTTGGAAGCCCAGGTTGTTTTGATTGCAGCCTTCAGCTCGTCTGTGTTGGTCTGGTGTAAGCTACCAGTCATCCTTATTGATTATCTAGAGATGATCTAACCTACCAGTCATCTTTATTGATTATCTAGAGATTTATTCTACCAGCCATTCCTATTGATTATCTAGATATTTATTCTACCAGTCATTCCTATTCATTATCTAGAGATGTATTCTACCAATCATTCCTATTGATTATCTACAGATTTATTCTACCGGTCATTCCTATTGATTATCTAGAGATCTATTCTACCTGTCATTGTTAATATCTTGAGGTTATTATTTAATAACATGGGTTTTTGTGTTTTGTAGGGGTTCCTAGCTAAGGACCTACAGGCTGAGGCTCTGGGGAAACTGGACCACAGAGTGAAGGTGGCATCAGAACAATTCATGAAGATTCTTGAGCAGGTGGACTCTATGGTAAAAAAAAAAGTTAGCACTGAGCTACATTCAACAAGGAGAATATTTAAATATTTAAACTCAACAACGGCTGGCCATGATAAAGTTGACTCATGGCCAGCTGTTGTTGCTGCTAAAACTCCACAGTAATTTGCTATTTGATGTTATACTCAAATATTTTGATGAATTAATTCAAATCATTAAAAGATGCAGTCTGGGCCTTCTAAAAACCTAGGTTTTTATTTAACCTCCCATTATGACCTGGATGTGTAATATGTTTACATAATCTATAATCAAAGTAGAATCTCCTTTGTGGTTGATTCTCATGAAACCGTCATTGTACCATGGCAGTGATGAGTTTAACGATAATTTTGTAATAACATGGCATTACTATTCTTGCTAATTATTATTTTTTATTCGTTTTACAAATTTCAGCACATTGTTTGGCTATTTTCATGCATTTTCAACAACATTCTCATTAACGCAATATGCCTGAATACAAAATGTTGTTAATCTGTTATTTTTTTAAGTACTTAAATAATGCATGGGTGTTTCTAATGTCCAACACCTTATCAAAAGGAATGTATTTGAAATTAGAAAATCTAAATACGTTAAAGAAAATATATTGTGTGTTCAAATTTCTCATATCCGGAATTTTGTTCACATTTTCATTAAAAACATGTTTTTAAAAAAATAACTTCTCCCATGATGCATTAATACATCGGTAAGTTCCAACATTGCTGCAAGGTAATATAATTTCTTCACCCTTTTGTAAAAAAATATAATCAATGAGTATTTCTCTATATACACCCTGTTCCCGACACTATGGACGACTCCGCATTAATAACAATAATAGTAATAATAATAATAGTAATAATTATATGAATAACAATAATAGTAGTAATAATAATAATACTATTAATAACAAAAGTTATAATAATACTAGTAATAATATGAATAATAATATGAATAATAATAATAGTACTACTACTACTACTAATAATAATATGAATAACACCATTTATAATAATACTATAAATAACAGTAGTTATAATAATACTATTAATAATAACAGTACGGAATGCCTCTGTTGGCATTCAGTCACTTGTTAATAGCACATATTATTGTAACAACACATTGTCTTAATCACTAAGTGGGTTTGAATGAAGCATGTGTTATTTCAGTTTACTGTTAACGATGCTTTTTGGAAACCTGTCCTTACAGCTAATAATGTTGCAGTTGATTTTAATTGTATATATTATTTCGTTTTTTTATATTACTGACAAACACTAAGAGTTCAATTGAGGAGATTACTCTGAAACATTTTAGGATAAGTTATATAACAAACTATTTCGGTAAAATTTGTGTTCAATAAAGAAATTTACACTCACCTAAAGGATTATTAGGAACACCTGTTCAATTTCTCATTAATGCAATTATCTAATTAACCAATCACATGGCAGTTGCTTCAATGCATTTAGGGGTGTGGTCCTGGTCAAGACAATCTCCTGAACTCCAAACTGAATGTCAGAATGGGAAAGAAAGGTGATTTAAGCAATTTTGAGCGTGGCATGGTTGTTGGTGCCAGACGGGCCGGTCTGAGTATTTCACAATCTGCTCAGTTACTGGGATTTTCACGGCCTACCTGAGCATTGTTTCTGACCATGTCCATCCCTTTATGACCACCAAGTACCCATTTCAAATTGGTTTTTTGAACATGACAATGAGTTCACTGTACTGAAATGGCCACCACAGTCACCAGATCTCAGCCCAATAGATCTTGGGATGTGGTGGAACGGGAGATTCGTGCCCTGGATGTGCATCCCACAAATCTCCATCAACTGCAAGATGCTATCCTATCAATATGGGCCAACATTTCTAAAGAATGCTTTCAGCACCTTGTTGAATCAATGCCACGTAGAATCAAGGCAGTTCTGAAGGCGAAAGGGGGTCAAACACAGTATTAGGATGGTGTTCCTAATAATCCTTTAGGTGAGTGTATTTGTCCATTACTGTATCTTTCCACTTAAAAGAATAATAAGAAAATTTAATAGTTTTCTCCTTTCTTCCTATTTATTGTTGTTGTGGTAATTCATTTTAAATCAGTTCTTGTGAAAAATGCTATAAAAGAATAAAAAATTAATAATTTTTTTTTTATTTACATTCATAAGAAGGCTCAACCTAATGATCGTTTTCTTAAGTTGATTTCCTAAAAAAAGCAACAATCAAATGATAATTTCTAAAGAATCCCCCTCACACCTCTGTTAGCCATGATTGGTTTTCATCATACGGGTACATACATTATAGTACAGCATTTTTGGTGACCAGTTTTGGCTCAACAGGGCCACCTTTACAACCAGTGGTCAAAAATCCTCTGGTGCATCTTTAATGTTCGTTCTTTCTGGTACCACAGGTCTAACTGTTACTGACCTCACTTCTGGTCAGTATTCTGGTACCACAGGTCTAACTGGTGAATCCTTGGCAGAGGGTCCACTCTCCTTCCATCCTTTATTCTGTATGATTACAAAATCAAACAGCTGTCTTATGTTAACAGACGTTACCAGAGAACTTTAGTGACTGTCGGATGAAGAAGAAGGGCCTAGTAAAAACAGTTCAGGTGAGCCCGTGTTCCATGTGTTCATCACTAGCTGCTTATTCCGTGTGTGTTCATCACTAGCTGCTTATTCCGTTTGTGTTCATCACTAGCTGCTTATTCCATGTGTGTTCATCACTAGCTGCTTATTCCATGTGTGTTCATCACTAGCTGCTTATTCCATGTGTGTTCATCACTAGCTGCTTATTCCATGTGTTCATCACTAGCTGCTTATTCCATGTGTTCATCACTAGCTGCTTATTCCGTGTGTTCATCACTAACTGCTTATTCCATGCGTGTTCATCACTAGCTGCTTATTCCGTGCGTGTTCATCACTAGCTGCTGCTTCCGTGCGTGTTCATCACTAGCTGCTGCTTCCGTGCGTGTTCATCACTAACTGCTTATTCCATGCGTGTTCATCACTAACTGCTTATTCCGTGTGTGTTCATCACTAGCTGCTTCTTCCGTGTGTTCATCACTAGCTGCTTATTCCGTGTGTGTTCATCACTAGCTGCTTATTCCGTTTGTGTTCATCACTAACTGCTTATTCCGTGTGTGTTCATCACTAGCTGCTTATTCCGTGTGTGTTCATCACTAGCTGCTTATTCCGTGTGTGTTCATCACTAGCTGCTTATTCCGTGTGTGTTCATCACTAGCTGCTTATTCCGTGTGTGTTCATCACTAGCTGCTTGTTCCACATATGAACTATCTGTAGAACCATGGAGAATGTGATCCTGATACCTGGGCTCTCTTCCTCCAGGGGTTCCTTGCTCAGTGTGACAAGATAGAAGCAGGGATATCAGACCACCTGGCTAAGATCCAGTCCAAGAACATGGCCCTGGCTGATTCTTAAAGATCTACTGGATCACCATCTGGAATCTCTGACTATGTCCATCCCTCTGCCGTGCACCAGTGGATCTCTCGCCCTCCACCAACCACTGGTCTCTCTTTCTGCTGTGACCTCAGGTCTCTCCCTCCACCAACCACTGGTCTGTCTTTCTGCTGTGACCTCAGGTCTCTCCCTCCACTAACCACTGGTCTCTCTTTCTGCTGTGACCTCAGGTCTCTCTCTCCACCAACCACTGGTCTCTCTTTCTGCTGTGATCTCAGGTCTCTCTCTTCACCAATCTCTGGTTTCTTTCTCTCTGCTGTGACCTCAGGTTTCTCCACCAACCTCTGGTCTCTCTTTCTCTCTAGTGTGACCTCAGGTCTCTCTCTCCACCAACCTCTGGTCTCTCTTTCTCTTTGCTGTGACCTCAGGTCTCTCTCTCCACCAACCTCTAGTCTTTCTTTCTCTCTGCTGTGACTTCAGGTCTCTCCACCAACATCTGGTGTCTCTTTCTCTTTGCTGTGACCTCAGGTCTCTCCACCAGCATCTGGTCTCTCTCACTGCTGTGACCTCTGGTCTCTCTTTCTCTCTGGTGACATCTGGTCTCTCTCTGCTGTGACCTTTAGTGCCTGTTTCTCTCTGCTCTGACCTCTGGTGTCTTTTCTTCTTTAACCTCTGTTCCATCTCTTTCTGCTGTGACCTCTGGTCTCACCATGGTTTGTGACACTTCTTGCTTTCATCCTCTACTTCTAACCAGGGGTGGATTCAGGTTAGAAATAGAGTACAATTAATGACCAGGTGGAAACAAAAACCTGAAGTTTTTGGGCTGTTCAGGTGGCCTTTCCCTGCTTTACTTGTTGCTCTGATTCTGGCGTTCTCTGGTAGCTCTATGGCATTCTGAGCCACACAAGGGCCCTGAGCAGGAAATACTGTACACAGTTGAAGTAGATTTGTTGTCATGGCAACATAGCTCCCTTATTGTGACGTATGAGCTGATTGGACAGAGTGACGTCTGGTGAGGAGAGAAGGGACAAGAGGACAATGGCAGCTGCTGGAGAATGTCCCCTGCGCTTCATTCTCAGGGACATCTGACATGGTGCTCGCTGTCTGTAACATCTTTGAACAAAGTAAGAAAACAACATTAGATCCTCTGTAGTCGCGTGCGTGTGCGTGTGTGCACGTGTGAGCGTGCTTGTGTGTGCGTGTTCTCTGTCAACATGTGAGGACTTGAGAAGTTGGATGATTGTCCTTTTCTCCTGATAAGTGGATTTTTGGATCCGCTGTAGTACTGTCAGGTCATTAACGGTCCGGAAGGGCCTGTTGGTACCAGTTGGAGTCTATCATACTATCAGAGATGTCCACAGTTGTCACCAGCATGTAATATGTCATATTACTCTTTACACTGACTGTATTCAGATAGATGACCGCTCCTCCTGACCGGCTGAAAGACACGGGTACCTCTCGTTTCATGAATTCTGTTGTGTTGTATCAAATAAAACTTGAGGTATGATTGTTGTCACGTTGTGTCAAATAAAAACTGACATGGTTTTTGTTGCGCTACAAAGTTTGATTGAAATGTATTTCTGAGTTAGTTTTTTGTTTCCAGTGGGTCTATCAGTTTCCACCCTGACAGCTCATCATCATTATGTCCAGTAACACACATCTCCACCCTGACAGCTCATCACCATTATGTCCAGTAACACACATCTCCACCCTGACAGCTCATCATCATTATGTCCAGTAACACACATCTCCACCCTGACAGCTCATCACCAGTATGTCCAGTAACACACATCTCCACCCTGACAGCTCATCATCATTATGTCCAGTAACACACATCTCCACCCTGACAGCTCATCATCATTATGTCCAGTAACACACATCTCCACCCTGACAGCTCATCATCATTATGTCCAGTAACACACATCTCCACCCTGACAGCTCATCATCATTATGTCCAGTAACACACATCTCCACCCTGACAGCTCATCACCATTATGTCCAGTAACACACATCTCCACCCTGACAGCTCATCATCATTATGTCCAGTAACACACATCTCCACCCTGACAGCTCATCACCAGTATGTCCAGTAACACACATCTCCACCCTGACAGCTCATCATCATTATGTCCAGTAACACACATCTCCACCCTGACAGCTCATCATCATTATGTCCAGTAACACACATCTCCACCCTGACAGCTCATCATCATTATGTCCAGTAACACACATCTCCACCCTGACAGCTCATCACCATTATGTCCAGTAACACACATCTCCACCCTGACAGCTCATCATCATTATGTCCAGTAACACACATCTCCACCCTGACAGCTCATCACCATTATGTCCAGTAACACACATCTCCACCCTGACAGCTCATCATCATTATGTCCAGTAACACACATCTCCACCCTGACAGCTCATCATCATTATGTCCAGTAACACACATCTCCACCCTGACAGCTCATCACCAGTATGTCCAGTAACACACATCTCCACCCTGACAGCTCATCATCATTATGTCCAGTAACACACATCTCCACCCTGACAGCTCATCATCATTATGTCCAGTAACACACATCTCCACCCTGACAGCTCATCATCATTATGTCCAGTAACACACATCTCCACCCTGACAGCTCATCACCAGTATGTCCAGTAACACACATCTCCACCCTGACAGCTCATCATCATTATGTCCAGTAACACACATCTCCACCCTGACAGCTCATCATCATTATGTCCAGTAACACACATCTCCACCCTGACAGCTCATCATCATTATGTCCAGTAACACACATCTCCACCCTGACAGCTCATCATCATTATGTCCAGTAACACACATCTCCACCCTGACAGCTCATCATCATTATGTCCAGTAACACACATCTCCACCCTGACAGCTCATCATCATTATGTCCAGTAACACACATCTCCACAATTTATACAGCTCCGGAAAAAATTAAGAGACCACTGCATCTTTTTCTTTGCTTTACAAAAAAGTTGAAAAGGAAAGTTTTGAGTGAGGAACAGAATATTTCAATTTGCAGTGGTCTCTTAATTTTTACCCTTTTTTTCTCACTTCAAAACCTTCCTTTTCAACTTATTTGGAAAGGAAAGAAAAAGATGCAGTGGTCTCTTAATTTTTTGTTGAGCTGTATATTTTTTAATCTCCAAGATATTCTGTGAGAAGGACATGTTATGTATTTAAGTGTATATGTGAGTGCATAGAGATCAAACAATATATACACCACACCCTCTGGTTCAAAATGCTCTAAACTTTGCCTGATTGTAGATGGCCACGGTACCCATACTCCTCATGGTGGCGCTGTAGCACTCAGTCGAAAATGAAAAAAGTGAAGCTCAGATCTCATGAACCGAATGTCGTAGAGACACGCAACCAAGTTCCAGATATACCCCTTCTCATGCTGACCAAAAAAGTCTCTGGGGTCTTTCAAATTCGCCCTTTGGACTTTCCTTAATTTTGAATTTAGTGAAAATTGGTGTAAAGGACGACTCGACCATTGTCTTTAAAAGTTATATTCTTGTAAATGTTTCTGGTGGATTTTCAAAATATGCATCCGTGTGTGCTATTCTGGGTATTATAGATCACAACCCGATGAGACACTCCAATTTGCCAGCTGGCCCTGTGGTGTTGTGGGAACATCCTGGTCCTTCAATATTGTGACCCCAGTTCGTTTCCCTTCTCAGACATTCCAAATTCTGTATCATAAATGCTTTTCCACTTGGTGCTTTTCAGCCTTTACACAACAATACATATCTGAAATACCATAATTTTCATTTATTTGCGAGAATTTGTTCCGTGACCTGTTTTATACTGTTACTGTTTTCCAAAGAAAGGAACCAGCCATGGAGTGATTGGAGTCATTGATTTCGTTATAAGTAGGATGTATAGCTATTAGCTAGCCAGCTATAATAATCTTTGTATAACAGTACACTTTAGTTCTGTTACAAAAGTTTTGTTGCCCACTTTACCTCAGCAAAATTGTAATGGCTGGAGTAAAATATACATTTGGAGAGGATAGAGAGCTGCCAGTACCACCAGTAGCCCCTGTGGTGTAGTGGGGACATCCCTGTTCTTCAATATTCTGACCCTGGTTTGATTCCCCTTTGAGATGTTCTAAGTATTGTATTTCAGATAAGTATAGCCACTCTGTACTTTTCAGCCTTCACACAACAATATATATCCCCTCTGTAATACCATGATTCTCATATGTTTAGGAGAATTTCTAGTTTCAAGGTCTTTTTGTTTTGTTTTGATTTCCTCTCCTTCGATTGGACATCCTGATTACTAGCGGCATTGTGCATTTTTAAATAGCAAAACATTTCTCTTGTGAGAGCATGCAGTAGTATGCTTACTGTGGCCCGCTTGGCCCCCTGAAACGCTGCTTGCAGCTTTAATTGTAGAATGGTTTTCTAAAGATCAATTAGCCTTTTAAAATGATAAACTTGGATTAGCAAATACTAAGTGCAATATATATGTACATACACCGATCAGCCGTAACATTATGACCACTGACAGGTGAAGTAAATAACACTGATAATCTTGTTATCATGGCACCTGTCAGAGGGTCGGATATATTAGGCAGCAAGTGAACATTCTGTCCTCAGAGTTGTTGTGTTAGAAGCAGGAAAAATGGGCAAGTTTAAGGATCTGAGTGACTTTGACAAGGGCCGAATTGTGATGGCTAGATGACTGGGTCAGAGTATCTCCACCCTGCAGGTCTGATGAATCACATTTGCTTTTACATCACGTGGATGGCCGGGTGCGTCTGTCGCTTACCTGGAGAACACATGGCACCAGGATGCACTATGGGAAGAAGGCAAGCCGGCGGAGGCAGTGTGATGCTTTGGGCAATGTTCTGCTGGGAAACCTTGGGTCCTGCCATTCATGTGGATGAATGATATTAGTTATGTTATGGCTGATCAGTGTATATATAGCGCTGTGTTTTTGCTGTCTGAGAGCATCATGTTTTGTCTGTTTGTTTTTTTAATAATTGTACCTAAACTGTGTGTAAACATGTATAAGCAGGGCCCAGCTGTAAAACAGACAATGGTCTCAGTCTGTGTTCCTTGTTTAAATGCTCAATAATGTATATGTATACACACACACACACACACACACACACACACACACATATACCAGTACCACTTTCACTTGAATGGGTAAGTTTGTCTGAACTTTTGACTGTTTCTGTATGTAACCCTATTTATGTGTATTTACTAACATGATAATATTATCCATTTGTGTCCCAAGGAGTGATGAGATTATGGTGGTGAGTCTCCTATTTAGAAGTTATCTTGCTGTAACAGTTACTTTTATTTCATACTGCATAGGATTCAATTGGAAGTTAGAACGACTTGCCACCCTGGTTTCATGTTGACATTGTTAATCGTTCAAACGTTGATTTAATTAACTTCTAAATAGGCGACTCACCAGCATAATCTCCACTTCTTTTTGACACACATGGAGGATATTAGAGTAAGGTGGATTATTTTCATATTAGTATCATTAATTATGTATAACAAAATTAATTATGACAGAATTATAAGAAAATTAAATGACATAATCATAACTAAAGTAATTTTAACCATCATAACTAAATTATGATAGAATCATAACTAAAGTAATTATAACAATCATAACAGTAACTTTATTGACAGAATCATAACTGTGATTGCCACATGATTGACTCTTCATTTACTAACAGTATTATGTTGGTGCATTTCTATTCTTCCTTTAATCTGTGTCTAATGTCTGTATGGGGTATCGTTGGCAGGCTGTACAAAGTCTTTAATCTGTGTCTAATGTCTGTATGGGGTATCATTGGCTGGCTGTACACAGTGTTGGCCCATCACCCGGCCAGGTTTCAGATTGTCTCTGACCAGAGAAAACAATAGGGCTGATAAGGAAACAACCTGGAGTTAACAGACATGGATGGATGGTGCCCACAGCTGGTTGATAACATGACTCAGCATTTTGAATTGTCTAGAAGTATTATAGAAGTTCTGTGAGCAGAGTGGCTCTGAGTGACCCCTGGGTTAGGACTGGTAATGGAGAATGGAGATGCCTTCCTGTAACAGAGTGACCCCTGGGTTAGGACTGGTAATGGAGACGCCTTCCTGTAACTGAGTGACCCCTGGGTTAGGACTGGTAATGGAGATGCCTTCCTGTAACTGAGTGACTCCTGGATTAGGACTGGTAATGGAGATGCCTTCCTGTAACTGAGTGACCCCTGGGTTAGGACTGGTAATGGAGACGCCTTCCTGTAACTGAGTGACCCCTGGGTTAGGACTGGTAATGGAGATGCCTTCCTGTAACTGAGTGACCCCTGGGTTAGGACTGGTAATGGAGACGCCTTCCTGTAACTGAGTGACCCCTGGGTTAGGCCCCTGGGTTAACCCTAACCCTAACCCTAACCCTAGGACTGGTAATGGAGATGCCTTCCTGTAACTGAGTGACTCCTGGGTTAGGACTGGTAATGGAGATGCCTTCCTGTAACAGAGTGACCCCTGGGTTAGGACTGGTAATGGAGACGCCTTCCTGTAACTGAGTGACCCCTGGGTTAGGACTGGTAATGGAGATGCCTTCCTGTAACTGAGTGACTCCTGGGTTAGGACTGGTAATGGAGATGCCTTCCTGTAACTGAGTGACCCCTGGGTTAGGACTGGTAATGGAGACGCCTTCCTGTAACTGAGTGACCCCTGGGTTAGGACTGGTAATGGAGACGCCTTCCTGTAACTGAGTGACCCCTGGGTTAGGACTGGTAATGGAGACACCTTCCTGTAACTGAGTGACCCCTGGGTTAGGACTGGTAATGGAGATGCCTTCCTGTAACTGAGTGACTCCTGGGTTAGGACTGGTAATGGAGATGCCTTCTTGTAACTGAGTGACCCCTGGGTTAGGACTGTTAATGGAGACCCCTTCCTGTGACTGACCCCTGGGTTAGGACTGGTAATGGAGATGCCTTCCTGTAACTGAGTGACCCCTGGGTTAGGACTGGTAATGGAGACACCTTCCTGTTTCAACTTTCATACCCTAAACAACAGTGTTTCTGCTAAAAACAGATTTGGGCTGGGCAAATATCTGAACCAGTGGTGTGAACTGGCACCTTGGATCAGATGTTTTAGGGACACAGTTTGAATATTTCCACCCGCTTCTGTCTGAGAACAAGCAAGCTGCTATGAGGCAGGTAAATTACCAAGTCTTGCACAACAACTTGAAAATAGCACAGCTGTGGCTTCAACAGGTTGAAATTGCATATGAACATCCATTAGAAAATTGCACGTCCGTAACACTAGCAAAAACTGAGACCCTAGACAACCAGGTTTAGGGAAGTTCTCAACCAAGCAAAGACCATAATTAATTATTCAATACAAGGACAGACATGGCCCTGCCTGGAGTTGACCAGGGGTGAAGGTCTAATCATCCTTCTCTTTAGCCCCATGCTTTAGGATTCGTGTAAACTGGACGTAGCTGAAGTTTCCCGTCTTATCGATGGGAGCCTCTCTGAACAGCTCATCCACGTCCTCATCCGTGAAGCGATCTCCCATGGTAGTAAGCAGCTCGCGCAAGTAGTCTTCGTGAATCACACCTGCAGAGGGATTCGACATTACATATTGATATTTATCAACCATATTGCATAGTGGATATATTTAAACATATTGCATAGTAAAGATATTTATGGAATATTTTCCATATTGATTTAATAGTACCAGTCAAGGTATTGCATCATTCTTCATAGTCCCCAGGAACAGGCTGCAACCATGTTACTGACCTAACCCCTAAATCCATTAGTCTGTCTGTTGCCCTGCTCTGACATCTTGTTTACACCCACTATGACATATTTGTGTTTAGAGGCCAGCGTTATGTCTAAACCTACCATGGGACTCCTTATTTCTACAACATGCCCTTTGACTGGCTGTGTTGGCAGTTAACCTACCAGTACCCTCCTCATCAAAGCAGGCGAAGGCATTGCGGATGACATCTTCTGGGTCGGTACCGTTCAGCTTCTCTCCAAACATGGTGAGGAACATGGTGAAGTTGATGGGACCAGGAGCCTCATTCATCATGGCCTCCAAGTACTCATCGCTTGGGTTCTTTCCTGGACAGACCAGTGACACATAAGGCTGTTACAGTGAACTCCTGAGGTTTAAGGACAAATGGAATTTTTTCAGCTCTTTCTTCCAGAACTTTGGATTTTAAATTATAGTGACTATTAAAGTGAAGACTGTCAGCTTTAAATGCAGTTTATTGACCTCTATATTGTTTTAATTTCAAAGAATTGTCCTCTAAATCAGATTAATTTCAGGGTATTGCCCTCCATTTTAGATACATTTCAGGGTTATTGCCTTACATATTAGTTTAATTTCATGGTATTGCCCTCCATATTAGTTTAATTTCATGGTATTGCCCTCCATATTAGTTTAATTTCATGGTATTGCCCTCCATATTAGTTTCATTTCAGGATATTGCCCTCCATATTAGTTTAATTTCATGGTATTGCCCTCCATATTAGTTTAATTTCATGGTATTGCCCTCCATATTAGTTTCATTCATGGTATTGCCCTCCATATTAGTTTCATTTCAGGATATTGCCCTCCATATTAGTTTAATTTCATGGTATTGCCCTCCATATTAGTTTAATTTCATGGTATTGCCCTCCATATTAGTTTCATTTCAGGGTATTGCCCTCCATATTAGTTTCATTTCAGGGTATTGCCCTCCATATTAGTTTCATTCATGGTATTGCCCTCCATATTAGTTTCATTTCAGGATATTGCCCTCCATATTAGTTTAATTTCATGGTATTGCCCTCCATATTAGTTTAATTTCATGGTATTGCCCTCCATATTAGTTTCATTTCAGGGTATTGCCCTCCATATTAGTTTCATTTCAGGGTATTGCCCTCCATATTAGTTTCATTTCAGGGTATTGCCCTCTATATCAGTTTACATTTAAAACCATTTATAAATGACACCAGGACTTGTAAATCCCTCCTTCAGGGAACACAAATGGTTTAATAACTGTCTTCTTCAGGCAAAAGAAGAAAATGTCCAGACCTCCAATGAATTTCCAAATCTGAACATTAAACCGTCCCTGCACAAAAGATTTGCTAATGAGGTTTGGGCGTAGGATAATTTTAGAGTAAGGGTCACGGGATATGGGTTTAGAGATAAAGGCAGGTATTGGGGTTACGTTATGGTAGAGGTCAGGGGTTACCTAGTGACGCTAACATGTCGTGGAGGTCCTCTTTGTCGATGAAACCGTCTCGGTTCTGGTCAATCATGTTAAAGGCTTCTTTAAACTCCTGTATCTGGGATTGGTCGAACATGGCAAACACGTTGGACGTTGCCCTCTGGGGTCGTTTCTTGGTAGTCTTGCCCTTGGCCCGCTTACTGGACATAATGATGGTTGGGTGGAGCCTGACAGACAGTGGAAAACCTATATGTTAGCGGTCATCTGCATCTTAGCTAGATAGGCATGATGCGGGTCTGGATGGGGGCAAAGAAACCACCAAGTGGTCATCGACAGCGTGTTGGTTTGTGGAATATTGCCAGTATAGCTACCACGAACAAGTACAGTGGGTCTAAGTGCAGTGGGGCTATGTGCACTGGGTCTAAGTGCAGTGGGGCTATGTGCACTGGGTCTAAGTGCAGTGGGGCTATGTGCACTGGGTCTAAGTGCAGTGGGGCTATGTGCACTGGGTCTAAGTGCAGTGGGGCTATGTGCACTGGGTCTAAGTGCAGTGGGGCTATGTGCACTGGGTCTAAGTGCAGTGGGGCTATGTGCACTGGGTCTAAGTGCAGTGGGGCTATGTGCACTGGGTCTAAGTGCAGTGGGGCTATGTTCTGTGTCCCAAACTGCTCCCATATGACATAACACCATAATTGGGTTAGTAACCCAATGAGAACAGCGATATGGCATCACCTACTGTCCAGGTACTCTGTGGGTTGTCCCGAAGTACAGCACATCCTCTGCCTAAAATATAGGCTGCCTAAGCAAACTTATTTGTAGTTACAAACTGGTTGCTTTCAATACTGAATGCTGATTGGCTGATAGCCGTGGTAATGAGACCATATGGTCATGACATCAAAGCTTTTCTTACTGCTCTAATTGTGTTGGCAACCAGTTTCTAATCGCAAAATGGCAACTCAGGGGTTTGTGTTATATTGACAATATAACACGGCTAAGCTCCGTTTCCAGGGACTCCGCAAGGCTTCGTGCCTATGAACAGATCTTAGCCGTGATACACTGACCATATACCACACCCCCTCGTGTCTTATTGCCTAATTAAATAACCTAAAGGGTATGCTACACACCCATGATGTTGCATGTCACAACAATCAATGATATAATCAATTACGTTATAAGCAAAGCTATTTGCTTATAAGTGGCGGATTTTATAACGGTAGATTGTGCTTAAATAAATGATTATGATATAGCGTATTATAGCCACAGGAATCATATATGTTACTATACAGATCGGAAGTAGAAGACCAAACACTAGAATGCGACTGACAAAAACACATGAAACCTGTTAAACACCGCTGAAATGTAATGACGATAAAGCCATACCTTTTAAGAAAACGGTTTATTTCGTGGAAAAAACAGGGCGATGTAGTCCGTCCCGTGCCAGACCGTGAATTGTTTTCTTCTAAATCCCGTCCAATCACTGAACGAGCTGGACCGGACAGAAGGGCTGGAATATTCCATCAGTTCGGAGTCCGACACCTGTGTGCTATGAACAAAATTATCTTGAGCAAATTTGGAAAGAGTCGGCTTTTCGCTTTCAAAATAAAAGTCAAACTAATGCAGAACGTAACAAACGTAATTATGGCATTCATGGCCTAGGTAACACAGAAAAAGAGAATAGATTTCAAATGCAAAAACAATTTTTTACAATAAATATACAAAACTTGAACACTAGCCTTTCAGTATCTGGAGGTTCCTCCTCACTAAGGAGGAACCAACTGCCCTGTTGTCTTGGTAAGAGCAAGGGGCCAATGTTGTAGATAAACTCCCTAATAAGGTCTATGGGAATCCTTTCCTAGCCACTGAAATTCAATACTACTGTTGTTTGCTCCTCGTGGTTTAAGGCTGGGTGTTTTGTAAAAGCACTTTGTGACAACTGCTGATGTAAAAAGGGCTTTATAAATATTATTGATTGATAGTCTTGTCATCTCATCCCTATTATCATGAAGTACTTCAATAGTCTTGTCATCTCATCCCTATTATCATGAAGTACTTCAATAGTCTTGTCATCTCATCCCTATTATCATGAAGTACTTCAATAGTCTTGAAACATTTTTCATATAGTTTGGATAATATACTATATGAACACTATATGACAGTATTGTTTGTCATATAAAATTTTCATTTGTACAAAAACCTTGGAATTTTGTTTGATAACCTGCCTTTAAAAACCCACATTACTGAGTTGGTGAACAAAACTGAACAACAAAATCGATTTATTTTTTAGAAACAGCTTTGTGTAAGCCATTTTATGTCAATGCTAAAATATGGTTATATAATATATCTGCATGCTACAGCATCTGTTCTAAAACCTCTGGACTATCATGCCACATTGCATTTTGTTAGTGGTGGTATCATTGTCTTTCCCTCTAAAAGGGCCAAGCTGGTAATGTAATGGATTACAGTTACAGTTTTCTTTTTGTAATCTGTTACTCCTCTGCTGATCACCAACACCAGGGCTATTCAAATCTGGTCCTGGAGCGCCTAAACACTTCTAGTTTTTGGTTCTACCTTCTAGTTGATTTGCCTTCACCTGGCATCTCAGGTATGAATCAGTTCCATGTTGTTAGTAGAGGATAAAGACAGAAATGTTTCGGCCCCCGAGGATCGGATTTGAATAGCCCTGACCTAAACTGACTCTTTTAATAATTTACCCGTTTCAATGCGAACTTCTATTTTGAAGGCAAAACGATTCCACTAACAATGTTTACGGTAATGTTTATAGCAGCACACTGGTCAACACGAAGGTTAAGATTATCCGCATTTTGGCAACCAATTCTATAATTATAGCGTGTAATAATTTTACAAAGGGTTTTGTATGGGTTGGCCTGTTACAAAAATGTTATTATATGCACTACTTAAGACATTCGCGTTAATTACGGAGCAACGTGAACATGTGTACATGTTTGGTTTCACCACTTGGTGGCACCGACATATTCATTAAACAGTGGAAAGGATTATGGTAGGAAATATTATGTTACATCTGATTGTGATGTTTGACTATTTTTTTTAATATGAAATATTCTGTTGGTTATTATTTCATTCACACAAGTGAAATAGTAAAACATTTATATATTTTGACCAGTTATAGTGTCATGTGCAATTGCAATTACAATTTTTATTGGGACGACATGTACGACTTTACAACCCCAACTGATAATGTCTGTGTTTCTGTCATTTTAACAATTAACAGAGCAGCAGTTGTCCTATTTACCCCGATTTTACCCGAACCCTGCTGTTATAACAGGCATCTGCCTGTCCTAACTGTGCTATGAGCTCCCCTCTCTTTTTATGTCCTGTCTCAAAAGTTTCTAGTTGCACACTCCGCACGTGCTTGAGAGTGACCCTGCTGCGGCCAGATACTTCTCTCCGTCTCTCACTCAATCTCTCCGTTTCTCTCTGTCGCCCACTCTCTCATGAATGTAAATACGCACACGCACAGTCCCTTCTATATATTTTTGGACCTGAGGATTTAGCATTCTGTGTTCCGTGGGACCAGGACCAGAGTGGCATTTTACTGGTTTCTAGAATAAGCGTGCTCTGATTAAGGACATACATGTACTGCATGCCTGGGTTAGTTAACTGACTGACTCAATCACTGCCAAAATGACTATCCGATCATCAATCGCACGATCCAATGACCAACTGCCATCTGTCACTCAAACTGTATGCTACCACAGTAGAAGGAATTGAGACTCTACTTCCCTGACTCCCTCTCTCCCTATATTTACCTACCCCCGCTCCCCCGGGCTATATTTACCTCCCCATGGTGGTCCCTTAAAAGGACCTGACAGTGTCTTCAGCATTCTGCCGAGTGGCAGACATTATTTTTGACCCGTGGCTGCTGCTTGTTCTGTTCCCTCTGCTTCCTGCACTGCTCTGCCTGCTTTAGGACCTGTTTTGGATACGTTTGGAGTTTGCAACCCTTTTCTGTCACTTTTCAACAACTTAACGGTTTTGAGTTTTGGTGAGTGGCAAGTTATTTAATTATAATGTTTTTGTACAGTTTGATGGAATACAAATATTTATGTGGATACACTTTAAAAATGGATAATAGTAGCCCGATGTCAAGGCTATTAATGTCTTTATTAATCTAGGCCTGCATATCCATCATTTATATTTATCTTTAACCTAGGCACGTATAAATATACATTTACTGATTTAATCTGTACTAGTCTGTCTTTGGCTGTATATTCTTTATTTGATGAACTAACTAACCTCTTAGTGGATTCATGTTAACCTCTTTCATACTTACTAGATGTCTGGGTGAACATCTTCATACATGTAACCTACACATGACTGGCTCAACAGTTGCATGATTAACTAATGTTACAATTGAACCAGTGTTACACCAGTGTTACACAAGTGTTACACCAGTGTTACACCAGTGTTTGGTACCAGAGGAAACGAGGCAGTAGTGCCTGTTGCTTACCCTATGTCATGTCTTACACATGACTGGGTCAACTCTGCCCACAATAATATGTGACATGACACGAGAACAAATACCTCTTGCTAGGAACACAGACCTAACCCAGGATCACATACTTACTGCACAGAGCATAGACCTATCCAGGAACACAGACCTACCCAGGATCACATACTTATTGCACAGAGCATAGACCTACCCAGGAACACAGATCTACCCAGGATCACATACTTATTGCATAGAGCATAGACCTACCCGGGAACACAGACCTAGCCAGATTGTAGACCTACACAGGAACACAGACCCACATAGGAACAGACCTACTGCCCGGAGCATAGACTTACAGAGGAACATAGACCGGTTGCCCAGAGTATAGACCTTCCCAGGAAGACCTACTGCCCAGAGTATAGACCTACCCAGGAACACAGACCGACTGCCCAGAGCATAGACCTACCCAGGAACACAGACCTACTGCCAGAGTATAGACCTTGCCAAGAACAAACCTACCTACTGTCTATCCACTGCTCAAACTCTGCTCTAGAAAACTAATGTTTTAGTACCTGCCCTCAGATAGAGAACAAAGTAACACTTTAATATCGGATTTCAGATAGAGAATACAGTAACACTTTAATAACTAGTCTCAGGTTGAGAATACAGTAAAGCTTTAATATCTGATCTCAGTATTGAAGTGTTGAAGAACACTGTAACACTTAAGTAGAATACTATACTCAACACTACCTTTTCAGAGCTAGTTAGATGAAATACAGCTCTGGAAAAAATTAAGAGACCACTGAAATTATTTAGTTTAAGTAAAATGAAAATGTTTGTTATATTCCATAAACTACTGACAACATTACTCCCAAATTCCAAATAAGAATATTGTCATTTAGAGTATTTATTTGTAGAAAATAACAACTGGTCAAAATAACCAAAAAAGTTGTTTTCCTTGTTAAATTAGATTTGGTTCAGGTAATCACATAATCAGTACCTAATTAAGTAAAATGCCTCTGTTGGAATTTAACAGACACTGGAATGGAATGGCTGCCATACATGTAGAGATGCTGATTTAAGAAAAATTAAGAGTGGTCTCTTAATTTTTTAGCTGTATGTTAAAGACATGATTCTATGACCACAAGATTGATCTAACAGCTTTTCAAATCTAACACACTGAAGCACTAACTTATAATGATTAGTTTTACCCTCCTAACCTTTAGTTCTAAATATTTCAAAATAGTGGCCTGTGTCTAATTATAATCATATTTAGTATTCATACTATTTAATCCAGAGCTGACATATTTTACTAAAATGTTCAACTAAGCCGAAGTAAACTCTGACTAAAACATGATTCCATGTTAACCATAATAAGATTCATTAACGTACTTTATTTACTGTAGAGGTGGTTATAAAAGAGAATAAGGACGTAGTGTGGTGGGGCGAGGAGCCTCCAGTCTGAATCGAGAGCCCAGGAGCTTCAGCCAGTCAAGATGTCTGGATCGGTCGATGTAAAGCAGCATTACAGTAAGAAGAAGAGCAGCCAGAAGCAGCGAAGCCACTATGAGAGCATCAGCCATCACAGCTCTCGCTCCTGTGTTAGCCAGCATTCATACGCTGCACACAAAAGCAGCCACGCCATCACCACCACCGGGTAAGAACAGGTGGATGAGAGGAGTGGTTAATGGAAAGGAGGGTAGAGAGGAGAACTCAAGATGTGTCCTAATCTATGGTAGTCGAGACAAAAGAGCAACTCTACTGCTCCTATTCTCTCTTTGATAATCTATCATTTATGAATATTATTAACTACTATACTTGCTGAAGCAGTGGAGTGACTGTAACAGTAACTATGTCTTTAACAGTCTTAGTGTGGTGGAGTGACTGTAACAGTATCTTTGTAACAGTTTGTATGTGGTGGAGTAACTAACAGTCTCAGGGTTGTGGAGTGACTGTAACAGCATCTTTGTAACAGTCTTAATGTGGTGAAGTGACTGTAAAAGTATTTATGAATATACTGTAGCTGTCTATGTTGGGGAGTGACTGTAACAGTCTTTGCGTAGTGGAGTGACTGTAACAGTCTTTGCGTGGTGGAGGGACTGTAACAGTCTTTGCGTGGTGGAGGGACTGTAACAGTCTTTGCGTGGTGGAGGGACTGTAACAGTCTTTGCGTCGTGGAGGGACTGTAACAGTCTTTGCGTGGTGGAGGGACTGTAACAGTCAGTGTAATGGAGTGAGGGTAACAGTCTAAATGTTATAGAGTGACTGTAACAGTATTAGGGACAGTTTCACAGTAAACCTAGTCTAGGATTAGTGTTAGTGTTGTGAAATGACTAATAACCTTTATGATTGTGTTGTGGAGTGACTAATAACCTTTATGACAGTGTTGTGGAGTGACTAATAACCTTTATGATAGTGTTGTGAAATTATTAATAACCTTTATGATTGTGTTGTATATAAGAGTTGTTGTAGAATGAAAGCTTTATATTGGAGGGATGTTGTAAGCTGAAGGCTTCGTGTTGGAGACATTGTTTTACTGTTATTTTAGTTAAAGTATGCTGAGAATATATTTACAGTTGGCTAAAGGTTCAGGATGATAAGTAAATTTGATGTTGTGCAAACTGGAAGCCAGAGATATTAATGGAGAGAACTGGGCTGTATCTGTCATACAGGTTTCTGAGCAGTGGACAACTCTCACTATAGGGACAGTCTCCATTACTGTATTAATGCCACTGTTAATGTGACCCTGTGGGATTGACTGGACCTTTAAACAGTCTGTCAAACTGTGGGATTGGCTGGACCTTTAAACAGTTTGTCAAACTGTGGGATTGACTGGACCTTTAAACAGTCTGTCACACTGTGGGAATGGCTGGAGTTTTTAACAGTCTTATGTCACACTGTGGGATTGGCTGGCCTCCTGAATCTGAAAGGTCAGTGGGACCCTGTTCCTCCTGTATCTGAATAGTCAGTGGGACCCTGTTCCTCCTCTATCTGAATGGTCATTAGGAACCTGTAGCTCCTACAGTTACAGTAGGTCTGGAAATATTTGGACACTGACAATTTTGGCTCTGTACGCCACCACAATGGATTTGAAATGGAACAACCGAGATGAAAATGAAGTGCAGACTTTCAGCCTTAATTCAAGGAGTTGAACAAAAATATATTTTATGAAGTGTTTAGGAATTGCATCCTTGTTCATACACAGTCCCTTTATTTCAGGGGCTCAAATGTAATTGGACAAATTAACAGAATCATAAATAAAATTGTCATTTTTAATACTTTGTCAAGAATCCTTTGCAGGCAATGACTGCTTGAAGTCTGGAACACATGGACATCATTAAACGCTGGGTTTCCTGTGTTGTGATGCTTTGCCAGGTTTTTGCTTCAGCTGTCTTCAGTTGTTGTTTGTTCGTGGGTCTTTCTGCCTTAAGTTTTGTCTTCAGCAAGTGAAATGCATGCTCGATTGGGTTGAGATCAGGTGATTGCCTTGACCATTGCAGAATATTCCACTTCTTTGCCTTAAAAAAACTCCTGGGTAGCTTTTGCAGTACGTTTTTTGTCCATCTGTAAAGTGAAGCGCCATCCAATCAACTGTGCTGAATTTGGCTGAATCTGAGCAGACAATATATCCCCATACACTTCAGAATTCATCCAGCTGCTTCTGTCACATCACTAAACACTTGTGACCCAGAGCCATTGGAAGCCATGCATGGCCATGCCATCACACTCCCTCCGCCGTGTTTTACAGATGATGTGATATTTTTCGGATCATGAGCTGTTCCAAGACTTCTATACTTTTTTCTTCCCATCATTCTGGTACAGGTTGATCTTAGTTTCATTTGTTTAAAGAATGCTGTTCTAGAACTGGGCTGGCATTTTTAGATGTTTTTTGGCCAAGTCTAATCTGGCCCTTCTATTCTTGAGGCTTATGAATGGTTTGCACCTTGTGCTGAACCCTCTATTTGGTCTCGTGAAGTGTTCGCTTCATAGTAGACTTAGATAATGATATGCCTACCTTCTGGAGAGTGTTCTTCACTGGGCTGGATGTTGTGAAGGGGTTTTACTTTACCATAGAAAGGATCCTATAATCATCTACCACTGTTGTCTTCCATGGACGTCCAAGCATTTTTGTGTTCCAGAGTTCACCAGTGCGTTCTTTTTTTATCAGAATGTACCAACCTTGATCTGGCCACTCCCCATGTTCCTCTGATGGATTTTCTTTTGCAGCCTAAGGATGGCCGGTTTCCATCCCTCCCACCAGGTGAAAGGTCTCAGATCTCCAGACCTTTTACTTGCTTTATTGATGGCCCACACCTGTCCATGAAACAGCTTTTGAGTCAATTGTCCAATTACTTTTGGTCACTTGAAAAAGAAGGGGCTACATATTAAAGAGCTGTAATTCCTAAACCCTTCCTCCAAACTGGATGTGAATACCCTCAAATTAAAGATGAGACAGCACTTTAAGCCAATATTCATTATGTAACTGTAAACAGTACCAGTAACTTGATAAACAGCCAAAATAACAGAACTTGTGTCAGTGTCCAGTTGTTTCCAGACCAGACTGTATATCTGAATCCAAATCCATAGGATGCTGTATTACACTACCTAACACAAGTTGTAAAGCACTGACTCTCTTTCTCTGACTCTCTATGGCTCTGCCTCTTTATCTATCTAACTCTATCTCTGCCTACCTAAATCCCTGACTCTCTCTTTCTCTGTTCCACATGTCCTTTTCATACTCTCTCTCGCTGTCTCTTCCCCCCGGGTCAGAGTGCAGCAGAGTTTTGTCCAATTAGAGAAAGGTTCAGAGTTCATACCAAGCAAGCTGCTGCCGCCTCGAGTCAAAAAGTACCTGGCCATGGACCCTGACACCAATGAGCTCATCGGATACGTTGTTCCTGTCTTCAGGACCAGGTGGACAACTAACACTGTGACATGAGTTTGAACAATGTGTCTGTTGTTGTATTCAGCCATGAGTTTGAACAGTGTATCTGTTGTTGTTGTCATCAGCCATTAGTTTGAACAGTGTGTCTGTTGTTGTGGCTTCAGCCATGAGTTTTCCCGGGGCTTAGTGGAGGTCCAGGAGGAAGTAAAAGAAGAGGGTGTGGGCCAAGTTGCCATGAGAAACCTGTTCTCCCGGGCAACCAGCTCAATGGAGACAAGCTCAATGGAGACCAGCTCAATGGAGATGGTTACCGTGGAGAAGAAGAGCCGGAAGAAGAACATTAGGGAGTCAGCTGAACGCATGCAGCTCAGCAAGAAGGTCAGTACTATCAATCTATCTATCTAATCTATCTATCTCAATATGACCATCCCTGTTGTTAGAAATCGGCGGTTTCGTATAGTGGTCAAATAATGTAGAACCTGTATCAAATCGAGGGAGAGGTTTGCTCATGTTTATTGGAAATTGCAGCACAGATGTCCTTCGATGAACATTCTATCTTCTCACTGTAATGTTGGTTGCCAGCTAGCCTATACATAGCAAAGATCAGGTTTCCAAGACAGTAACCCCCATGCCATATGGCCATCATAAAAATTCCTATGGTCATTAGAGCACAACCTACAGAGAGATAATCTAAACAGAGATGTTTCTGTTGTTCTCATTATTTAGACACATTCACTTCCAATGAAACGTACATTCCTATTGTAATTGTTAATGCTCAGATTCCACACTGTTGATCCCTAGATTGAAGAAAGAGTAGAGCTTCGTAAGAAGCAGAACAGTGATAATCTAACTCATCCTCCGGAGTTCATCGTTCGTCCACGGGGTCAAACGGTCTGGGAGGGCAAGACTGTCAAGTTGCACTGCACTGTGGCCGGATGGCCCAAACCACGTGTTGCATGGTAAGACCAGGCCATGAGTCTCAAACACACATGGTAAGACCAGGCCATGAGTCTCAAACACACATGGTAAGACCAGGCCATGAGTCTCAAACACACATGGTAAGACCAGGCCATGAGTCTCAAACATACATGGTAAGACCAGGTCATGAGTCTCAAACACACATGGTAAGACCAGGCCATGAGTCTCAAACACACATGGTAAGACCAGGTCATGAGTCTCAAACATACATGGTAAGACCAGGTCATGAGTCTCAAACATACATGGTAAGACCAGGTCATGAGTCTCAAACACACATGGTAAGACCAGGTCATGAGTCTCAAACACACATGGTAAGACCAGGCCATGAGTCTCAAACAACACATGGTAAGACCAGGTCATGAGTCTCAAACATACATGGTAAGACCAGGTCATGAGTCTCAAACACACATGGTAAGACCAGGCCATGAGTCTCAAACAACACATGGTAAGACCAGGCCATGAGTCTAATATATTGCAAAAATGCATGTATGATGACAACTATAATATGTTCTCTCCCCCTTCCTCCCTCCCTCCCACCTGATCAACCTTGATCCCTCCATCCCTTCCTCCCCCCTCCATCCCTCCCTCCCTATCTAAGGTATAAGAACAATGTGTTGATCGATGCAAAGACCCATCCTGACAAGTACACAGTAGAGAGCAACTACAACATGCACTCCCTGGAGATCAAGAAGTAAGTTCCATGTTCTGTATGTGAATAATGTCCATGTTCTGTATGTGAATAATGTCCATCATCTTCATGTGAATAATGTCCATGTTCTGTATGTGAATAATGTCCATGTTCTGTATGTGAATAATGTCCATGTTCTGTATGTGAATAATGTCCATGTTCTGTATGTGAATAATGTCCATGTTCTGTATGTGAATAATGTCCATCATCTGTATGTGAATAATGTCCATCATCTTCATGTGAATAATGTCCATGTTCTGTATGTGAATAATGTCCATGTTCTGTATGTGAATAATGTCCATGTTCTGTATGTGAATAATGTCCATGTTCTGTATGTAAATAATGTCCATGTTCTGTATGTGAATAATGTCCATGTTCTGTATGTGAATAATGTCCATGTTCTGTATGTGAATAATGTCCATGTTCTGTATGTGAATAATGTCCATGTTCTGTATGTAAATAATGTCCATGTTCTGTATGTGAATAATGTCCATGTTCTGTATGTGAATAATGTCCATGTTCTGTATGTGAATAATGTCCATGTTTTTATCTGTTCTTCGTAGCTGTGACTTCCTCGACACGGCTCAGTATCGTGCGTCGTCTCTTAACATCAAGGGAGAGAGATCGTGCATTGCTACTGTGGTCATCAAGAGTAGGTTACCCTGACCTTTGCCCTTACCCTCACCTGACCGTGATCTTCCTCTCCCATCCTGTCCTCTCCTCGTCATCTTACTGATGATTCAGCTCCACTGATTTAAACATGTATATACAGTGGGGTAAAAAAGTATTTAGGCAGCCACCAATTGTGCAAGTTCTCCCACTTAAAAAGATGAGAGAGGCCTGTCATTTTCATCATAGGTACACTTCAACTATGAGAGACAAAATGAGAAAAATCAATCAAGAAGATCACATTGTAGGATTTTTTTTATGAATGTATTGGTAGATTCCTTGGTAAAATCTGTATTTGGTCACCTACAAACAAGCAAGTCTTCTGGCTCTCACAGACTAACTTCTTCTTTAAGAGGCTCCTCTGTCCTCCACTCGTTACCTGTATTAATGGCACCTGTATTAACTTGGTATCAGTATAAAAGACACCTGTCCACAACCTCAAACAGTCACACTCCAAACTCCACTATAGCCAAGACCAAAGAGCTGTTAAAGGACCCCAGAAACAAAATTGTAGACCTGCACCAGGCTGGGAAGACTGAATCTGCAATAGGTAAGCAGCTTGGTGTGAAGAAATCAACTGTGGGAGCAATTATAAGAAAATGGAAGACATACAAGACCACGGATAATCTCCCTCGATCAGGGGG
Organism: Esox lucius; assembly: GCF_011004845.1. Taxonomy (NCBI): domain Eukaryota; kingdom Metazoa; phylum Chordata; class Actinopteri; order Esociformes; family Esocidae; genus Esox; species Esox lucius. The sequence continues at coordinate 36,121,649 of NC_047571.1, forward strand.
TCCACGCAAGATCTCACCCTGTGGGGTCAAAATGATCACAAGAATGGTGAGCAAAAATCCCAGACACGGTGGGACCTAGTGAATGACCTGCAGAGAGCTGGGACCAAAGTAACAAAGGCTACCATCAGTAACACACTATGCCGCCAGGGACTCAAATTCTGCAGTGCCAGACGTGTCCCCCTGCTTAAGCCAGTACATGTCCAAGCCCGTCTGAGGTTTGCTAGAGAGCATTTGGATGGTCCAGAAGAGGATTGGTAGTATGTCATATGGTCAGATGAAACCAAAATAGAACTTTTTGGTAAAAACTCAACTCTTCGTGTTTAGAGGAGAAAGAATGCTGAGTTGCATCCAAAGAACACCATACCTACTGTGAAGCATGAGGGTGGAAACATCATGCTTTGGGGCTGTTTTTCTGCAAAGGGACCAGGACGACTTATCCGTGTAAAGGAAAGAATGTATGGGGCCATGTATCGTGAGATTTTGAGTGAAAACCTTCCATCAGCAAGGGCATTGAAGATTAAACGTGGCTAGATCTTTCAGCATGACAATGATCCCAAACACACCGCCTGGGCAACGAAGGAGTGGCTTCATAAGAAGCATTTCAAGGTCCTGGAGAGGCCTAGCCAGTCACCAGATCTCAACCCCATAGAAAATCTTTGGAGGGAGTTGAAAGTCCGTGTTGCCCAGCAACAGCCCCAAAACATCACTGCTCTAGAGGAGATCTGCATGGAGGAAAGGGGCCAAAATACTAGCAACAGTGTGTGAAAACCTTGTGAAGACTTACAGAAAATGTTTGACCTCTGTCATTGCCAACAAAGGGTATATAACAAAGTATTGAGATGCATTTTTGTTATTGACCAAATACTTATTTTCCACCATAATTTACCAATAAAATCATTAAAAATCCTACAATGTGATTTTCTGGATTTCTTTCCCTCATTTTGTTTCTCATAGTTGAAGTGTACCTATGATGAAAATTACAGGCCTCTCTCATCTTTTTAAGTGGGAGATCTTGCACAATTGTTGGCTGACTAAATACTTTTTTGCCCCACTGTATGTTAGTCATATTACTTTGCATATCATTTTATTCTTCATCAGGGTTTCAGGATGGAGAAGAGCTGGGTCTTCTGGATGCTAAACCACGTGAGAATCGGAATATATGTCTTTGTATAATCATGTCAGTCTGTCTGGATGTCGGTCCCTGCATAATCATGTCAGTCTGTCTGGATGTTGGTCCCTGCGTAATCATGTCAGTCTGTCTGGATGTCGGTCCCTGCGTAATCATGTCAGTCTATCTGGATGTCTGTCCCTGCATAATCATGTCAGTCTATCTGGATGTCTGTCCCTGCGTAATCATGTCAGTCTATCCGGATGTCTGTCCCTGCGTAATCATGTCAGTCTGTCTGGATGTCTGTCCCTGTGTAATCATGTCAGTCTATCCGGATGTCTGTCCCTGCATAATCATGTCAGTCTATCTGGATGTCTGTCCCTGCGTAATCATGTCAGTCTATCTGGATGTCTGTCCCTGCGTAATCATGTCAGTCTATCTGGATGTCTGTCCTTGCGTAATCATGTCAGTCTATCTGGATGTCTGTCCCTGCGTAATCATGTCAGTCTGTCTGGATGTCTGTCTCTGTCTAATAATGTCAGTCTATCTCTCTTTGTCTGTTTTCTCAGTTTAGAGAAGCATCCTAACTCTGTTTTCTCTCCTTCAGATGGGTTTTGTGAAGAGCATGGGGTGACCTTTCACGCGGACATCATCGAATCATTTGAAGTGGCATTTGGCAGGGAGGGAGAGACTCTTAGTCTGGGCTGCACTGTTATTGTCTACCCCACCATTAAACGCTACCAGCCTGACGTTGTCTGGTACAGAGATGGTGGGTCTAAACAGAGATTCTGTAATGTAATAAGTTTCCTGTGGTTGGCAGAGTGCGTAGAGAGTTGGAATGTTAACACAGATGTTTCCGTTGTTTTCATTATGTAGGCACATTTGACTTCAGATGAAACATACATTCATATAATCAAAATAAAATTTGAATACTGTGTTATTAGACAGATTCCACACTACACTCCATCCTACATTACCCAGACACTTTAGACTCCATCCTACATCACCCAGACACTTTATACTCCATCCTACATCACCCAGACACTTTAGACTCTATCCTACATTACTGAGACACTTTACACTCCAAAATAAATCACCCAGACAATTCGCATTCCTATGCCCCCCCGATTTTGTACTAAGCTGCATTAATCCTGTGATTGCTGATGCTGTTGTCCAGTGCCAACATGTCCAGTGTGATAGCTTTGTTTCTGTGTGATGTAATAATGTTGTTTCTGTGTGACATGATGCTGTTGTGTGGTGTGATACTGATGATGTGGGGTGTGTCTGTAGGCGTGGCCATGATACTGATGATGTAGGGTGTGTCTGTAGGCGTGACCCGGATACTGATGTTTCTGTGGGGTGTGTCTGTAGGCGTGGCCATGATACTAATGTTTCTGTGGGGTGTGTCTGTAGGCATGGCCATGATACTGATGTTTCTGTAGGGTGTGTCTGTAGGCGTGGCCATGATACTGATGTTTCTGTGGGGTGTGTCTGTAGGCGTGGCCATGATACTGATGTATCTGTGGGGTGTGTCTGTAGGCGTGGCCATGATACTAATGTTTCTGTGGGGTGTGTCTGTAGGCATGGCCATGATACTGATGTTTCTGTAGGGTGTGTCTGTAGGCGTGGCCATGATACTGATGTTTCTGTGGGGTGTGTCTGTAGGTGTGGCCATAATACTGATGTTTCTGTGGGGTGTGTCTGTAGGCGTGGCCATGATACTGATGTTTCTGTGGGGTGTGTCTGTAGGCGTGGCCATGATACTGATGTTTCTGTGGGGTGTGTCTGTAGGCGTGGCCATGATACTGATGTTTCTGTGGGGTGTGTCTGTAGGCGTGGCCATGATACTGATGTTTCTGTGGGTGTGTCTGTAGGCGTGGCCATGATACTGATGTTTCTGTGGGGTGTGTCTGTAGGCGTGGCCCTGTCGGAGTCTAAGTGGGTACACAGCCACTGGAGTGGTGACAAGGCCACTCTGACCCTGGTCCATCTAAATAAGGAGGATGAAGGCCTCTACACCCTGCGAGTCAACACCAAGTCTGGCTTCCAGACCCACTCCGCTTATGTCTTTGTCAGAGGTAATGAGATATCATACAGTACAGCAATACAGTATAATACCATAAGATCTGATGATAGAGTACAATAATACAGTATGATATGAAATGACCGGAAGATAATTTATCATGTGTATGTGTGTGTCTCAGATGAGGAGGTGGAGTTAGAGGGTGTTCCTGTGGCGCCATTGGACGTGCTTTGCCATGATGCTAATAAAGACTATGTTGTGGTGACATGGAAACAGCCAGCAGTGGAAGGAGAAAGCCCCATCCTGGGATACCTCATAGACCGGTCAGTCTGGTTGCTGTCAGTGCCAACATTTGAGGAAATTGTGGAAACAAACTACAACCCTGTTTCCAGAAACGTTGAGACGTGTTAAATGTGAATAAAAACAGAATGCAATGATGCACAAATCATTTAAACCCTATATTCAATAGAAAATAAGACTACATACTAAATGTTGAAACTGATACATTTTTATTGTTTCTTGAAAATAATTTGATGCAAGCAACACGTTTAAAAATAATTAGGACAGAGACAACAAAATACTGGAAAAGTTGTGTAATACAAAAAAACTAGATCTGGTGGAATATCACACAACTAATTATGTCAATTGGCAACAGATCAGTAACATGATTGGGTATTAAAATATCATTCCAGAGAAGATGTGTCTGTCAGAAGTGAGGATGGGGACGGGTTCACCACACCACAGTTTGGGGCTCTCGTCATATACAGTACATAATATAATTGAAAGATTCTGAGAATCCAGAGAAATCTCTGTATCCAAGGAACAAAGCCGAAAACCAATATTGGATGGCCATGATCTTCGGGCCTTCAAGCGGCACTGCATTAAAAAAAGTCAGGACTACGCGGACCCGACCTAGAAGAGCGAATGTCTTTTACTGACTGAGTGACTGAGTGACTGACTGACGGAGGGAGTGAGTGACTGACTGAGGGAGAGAATGAGTGACTGACTGAGTGACTGAATACCCCTTGTTAAATAGCGTAGTGGGTTAGAGATTTGGGCTCCGGAAAAACAGGACTCCCGTAACAGTCAAAGCATTATGCCTGAGGTTCAGGACAGACAAACACTTTACATAATAAAACAGTACTTCACATAATAAAACAATCTTAACCAGGGTTTGGAACTGTTTCAACATAAATACATCACAAATGTCTGCGCACTGGTGCCCCACCACATGCAGCTGGTGCCCCACCACATGCAGCTGGTGCCCCACCACATGCAGCTGGTGCCCTACCACATGCAGCTGGTGCCCTACCACATGCAGCTGGTGCCCTACCACATGCAGCTGGTGCCCCATCACATGCAGCTGGTGCCCCATCACATGCAGCTGGTGCCCCACCACATGCAGCTGGTGCCCCATCACATGCAGCTGGTGCCCCACCACATGCAGCTGGTGCCCCACCACATGCAGCTGGTGCCCCATCACATGCAGCTGGTGCCCCATCACATGCAGCTGGTGCCCCATCACATGCAGCTGGTGCCCTACCACATGCAGCTGGTGCCCTACCACATGCAGCTGGTGCCCCATCACATGCAGCTGGTGCCCCACCACATGCAGCTGGTGCCCTACCACATGCAGCTGGTGCCCCACCACATGCAGCTGGTGCCCCATCACATGCAGCTGGTGCCCCATCACATGCAGCTGGTGCCCCATCACATGCAGCTGGTGCCCCATCACATGCAGCTGGTGCCCCATCACATGCAGCTGGTGGGGCACCATGCTATCTGCTTTACTCTCAGTAACACTTCTGGTTAATTTAAACCTGGAAATACTTAATTTATTGTTAGGTCCAGTTGAATTATAATGTTGGATACTGAAAGAACTGGATTTTGACCCGTTTGTGATTAATTAATTGACTATTTAGATTTAATGTAACAAAGGAATTTAATATACAGCTCCGGAAAAAATTAAGAGACCACTGCACCTTTTTCTTTCCTTTCCAAAATAGTTGAAAAATAATGTTTTGAGTGAGGAACAGAAGTGTTCAATTTGCAGTGGTCTCTTAATTTTAACCCTTCTGTTCCTCACTCAAAACCTTCCTTTTCTACTTTTTGGAAAGGAAACAAAAAGGTGCAGTGGTCTCTTTATTTTTTCCGGAGCTGTATAAAGAGGGTATTACAATTACAGTACAAGTATCGAAGCTTAAAGTACTCTGGAGATTTGAGGTCTTTGCAAGAGCAGAGAAGCATGCAGAAATGCAAGAGACCTTTCCCAAATTTCTCTCTGTTTTATATCCTAAAACTCAAGTAGTGGGGTTTGGTTTTCTGAGCTTATGGGAAAACAGAATTATTCCTGTAGAATAGACCCCTTACCCATTAGGGACACTTTTGGGTCTGTTCTGGGGCCATCTCATATGACAGAGTTGTGTTATCTAAAGGGTAAGCTAGGCAGTTAAAGGACCCTCTTGTCCCTTCATTCAACCCCTACAGAAACATCTGTTAACCTTCAATATCCCCATAATAGACTACTAGAACACACATTAAGTACATAGGTATAAATGTCAAAAACTAAATAGGAAAGATTCATTAAATTGGTAACCACATTATGGACATTTTTCGGTTATTTCAGTACTATGGCTAGAGAATCTCAACAGATGTAGTTTAATGGCATGTATTCCCTTTATAGAGTTCCAGACCCCTGGTGCACTTAAGCTCTTCTGGAAGCTTACTAACACACTTAAGTCTCCTGTCAATTAATATTGGTTCTATAATGTTTTTATAATAATCTTTCAATGTAAACTGGAACCATTGTTCTTTTGAGACCTTGTCAGTCCCACAACAGAAGTTCAAGTGTTTTGGTGTGTGTTAGTGACAGTGTGTGTTCTGGTGTGTGTGTGGGTTCTGGTGTGTGGGTTCTGGTGTGTGTGTGTGTGTACGCGAATGTAGGTGCGAGGTAGGTCAACACCACTGGGCTCAGTGTAATGAAACTCCAGTGAAGTATGCTCGCTTCCCGGTGACAGGACTGATTGAAGGGAAGACTTACACCTTCCGGGTCAGAGCCATCAACCGGGCTGGTGTCAGCCGACCATCTAGAGCCTCAGACCCGGTGACCGCCATAGACCCCCACGACCGCGCCAGACACAGAGGTAAGTACCTGACTGGGTGGAACTAGAGTAGCCACACCTTCAGTGGGAGGAGGTACTGGTTGTGCAGGATTTTGTTCTAGCTCAGCTACGGTCTTAGATATAAAAAACCCACACAGCAACTTTGCACCAGAGTCTGATAAACCTGGTTTAGGAAGGTTTTATTACTCTGGTTTAGAAGAAAATGATAACCCTTGTTTAGAAGGGTTTGATTACCCTGTTGAGAAGGGTTTAATTACCCTCTTTAGAAAGGTTTGATAACCCTAGTTCATAAAGGTTTAATTTCCCTAATTTAGAAAGGTTTTATAACCCTGGTTAAGAAAGTTTTGTTAACCCTGGTTTAGAAATGTATCTTTGAATAGGGCACCAGAAAAACTGGGTTATATTAATATGTCGAAATGGTAGGAAAGGAGGAGTGGCTGACCTATTCATAGATACATTCCAGTACTAAGAAAATACACTTGGTAATTTTATTTATTTTGAATCCCTCTGTTTTACGCTCCCAACATTTTGTTTTTAACCATTTACAGCCCTCCGTGATATTCAGAAAATGTTATTGATAAAATTGCTGAACTACTCTCCGTTATATCCATTGATAATAACTTGTTTATTATAACAGGGGATTTTAACGTCCACATAGATAATACAGACAATGATGCCAAAGAACCTTTTGTACAACTTGACACTTTTGATATCAATCAACATGTGAAAGAGTATGCACACCTGAGGCCACATTCTAGATCTGGTGATCTCTAAAGATCTCAATATTTTCTCTGTCATGATTAAAGAATTGGCCCTGTCTGATCATTTCTGTGTCTTTTTTGAATAACTGATCTCCCTGGATGTTCAATTAATCTCTGTTTCTGTTAAGAAAAGGTACATTAATGAGAGTACCAATGCTCAGTTTATGGAAGCCATAGCTATCTCTCCAACAATAAGTGCAGAGTCAGTTGATGTACTCCTGGATAATTTTAATACCAAAATATTGAATGTCATGGATCGTGTTGCACCAGTAAAGGTAAAGAACACTCCATGGAGAACCACCATGATGGTAAGCACCCTGAAAAGAGAATGTAGGAAAGGAACATAAGTGTAGAAAAACTGAACTTCCAATCCACTATAACATCTATAAACAAAGCCTTTGTAGTTTCAACAATGAGTTACACAGGGCCAGACAGCAACATTTATCGGGAATGATCAACAAAAATATCAACACTCCGCACTCCATTTCCCATTGTTGACAAGCAGAACTCATGTCCACTGTGAAATGTAATGAATTTGCGTGTTTCTTTAATGAAAAAAGTATTAGACGGACCATCAGAACTACACAGTCTAACAAGGACTCTGTACCGTCACCACGACCACCAAAACATAACTTGCCTAGATAGAAAATTCAATCAAAAAATATATGCACATATATGTAGAGGATGACTCAATATATATACAGGTGCTGGTCATAAAATTTGAATATCATCAAAAAGATGATTTATTTCAGTAATTCAATTCAAAAAGTGAAACTTGTATAATGTATACATTCATTCCACACAGACTGACATATTTCAAGTGTTTATTTCTTTTAATTTTGATGATTATAACTGACAACTAATGAAAACCCCAAATTCAGTATCTCAGAAAATTTGAATATTGTGAAAAGGTTCAATATTGAAGACACCTGGTGCCACACTCTAATCAGCTAATTAACCCAAAACCCCTGCAAAGACCTTTAAATGGTGTCTCAGTCTAGGTCTGTAGGCTACACAATCATGGGGAAGACTGCTGACTTGACAGCTGTCCAAAAGACGACCATTGACACCTTGCACAAGGAGGGCAAGACACAAAAGGTCATAGCTAAAGAGGCTGGCTGTTCACAGAGCTCTGTGTCCAAGCACATTAATAGAGCAATAGTTAATGGCTCTCCACAGTCAGCCATTTTCCCAAAGAAAACAGCTGCCATTAAGCCTCTATTAAAAAAGAGAACACTGGATGCATCTATATTGAACAACAACTATAACCTGTATCAAATCTTATATATCAAATGTATTCTTATGTATCAAATTTTATAGCCAAGATCATTGAGAAGGTTGTCTTCAATCAACTCAAAGGTTGCCTTCAATATTTTGAACTCAAGCAGTCTCTTAGACAAATGTCAGGCTTCCAACCTCACCGGAGCACAGTAACGGCTCTGATAAAGTTTGAAATAATATACAGCAAAATACTGATTGGCATAAAAAAACACTTATTGTTCTATTATATCTCAGTGCAGCATTTGACACTGTAGAAAATAGAACACTTCTAGACAGGCTTAAAATAACAGTCCTGGTTCGATTCAGATCTTATTTAGATGGCCGGAGTTACTTTGTCACCATTGGTAATCATGAATCTGATAGGGTGGCTATGACATGTGGAGTTCCACAGGGATCAGTTCTCAGACCGCTTCTGTTCAATCTCTATATGCTGCCTCTGGGCCAAATTCTACAGAACAAAATTAACTACCATAGCTATGCCGATGATACTCAAATATACACTCACCTAAAGGATTATTAGGAACACCTGTTCAATTTCTCATTAATGCAATTATCTAATCAACCAATCACATGGCAGTTGCTTCAATGCATTTAGGGGTGTGGTCCTGGTCAAGACAATCTCCTGAACTCCAAACTGAATGTCAGAATGGGAAAGAAAGGTGATTTAAGCAATTTTGAGTGTGGCATGGTTGTTGGTGCCAGACGGGCCGTTCAGAGTATTTCACAATCTGCTCAGTTACTGGGATTTTCACGCACAACCATTTGTAGGGTTTACAAAGAATGGTTTGAAAAGGGAAAAACATCCAGTATGCGGCAGTCCTGTGGGCGAAAATGCCTTGTTGATGCTAGAGGTCAGAGGAGAATGGGCCGACTGATTCAAGCTGATAGAAGAGCAACTTTGACTGAAATAACCACTCGTTACAATCGAGGTATGCAGCAAAGCATTTGTGAAGCCACAACACGAGCAGAAGAACCCACCGGGTACCAGTCATCTCCACTACAAATAGGAAAAAGAGTCTACAATTTGCACGAGCTCACCAAAATTGGACAGTTGAAGACTGGAAGAATGTTGATGAGTCTTGATTTCTGTTGAGACATTCAGATGGTAGAGTGTAAACAGAATGAGAACATGGATCCATCATGACTTGTTACCACTGTGCAGGCTGGTGTTGGTGGTGTAATGGTGTGGGGGATGTTTTCTTGGCACACTTTAGGCCCCTTGGTGCCAATTGGGCACTGTTTAAATACCACGGCCTACCTGAGCATTGTTTCTGACCATGTCCATCCCTTTATGACCACCATGTAGCCATCCTCTGATGGCTACTTCCAGCAGGATAATGCATGTCACAAAGCTTGAATCATTTCAAATTGGTTTCTTGAACATGACAATGTTCACCAGATCTCAACCCAATAGAGCATCTTTGGGATGTGGTGGAATGGGAGCTTCGTGCCCTGAATGTCCATCCCACAAATCTCCATCAACTGCAAGATGCTATCCTATCAATATGGGCCAACATTTCTAAAGAATGCTTTCAGCACCTTGTTGAATCAATGCCACGTAGAATTAAGGCAGTTCTGAAGGCGAAAGGGGGTCAAACACAGTATTAGTATGGTGTTCCTAATAATCATTTAGGTGAGTGTATATGGCTCTCGAACCATATGACAACAGCTCAATAGACTCTCTGTGTCACGGTATAGAGCACATAATTACCTGGATGAACCAAAATTGTCCACAATTAAACCAAAATAAAACAATTAAACCAAAAATAAGAGAACTAGTTTTAATAAAGAGCTTGATTCTCAGGCCCTAAAAACCAGGTACCAAGTGCGTAATCTTGGTGTTCTGATAAGTGTTGTTGGACTTGAGACCACTTTTTGAATGTCTCTGTCTCGTCTCAGAATCGACCACAGAACTCTGCCCTGTCTCAGTCTTGGACAAAGTGTACTCAAGTTTACAACTGTGGGAATATCACTAAACATGCCTGTGCATTATTTAATTTATTTATTTTAATATCATTAATGTGATTGGATGTAAAACGTCACGCTTCAAATGCAACCAATAACTTCACTCATTTCTAATTTGAAATGACCCATCACCAGGCTAGTTTCAGTTGCTTGCCAGCCTTTGTGTGTGATAAACAATGACGATCCAAGCCACATAAACGTATGTAGCTAATGATGAATATAAAGTTAAATGCCGTGGTACCACATCCCTTCACTTGGGTAAAAGAGCTAGAGATTTGAAATCAGAGACAGAGAGTTGAGTACTCCACTTCTATAAAAAAAAAAAAGACATTAAATAGGCTGCTTTGCCTGGCCATAACCACATGACACTACTTTAAGAGTGCTAATATTGAGTTACAGTTACAGATGAAATCTAACTTTCTACCATGGCAAACCTTCTGCTTGTGTGTTTTTAGTGTCATGAGCTCTTCTCCTCTGGCTTGCTCAGTCATTCAATCTTTCCCACACTGAGTGTTACTTAAAAGAAAAATATGCCCTTTCCATGGTTTAATCACCTTAAAGATAATTATTTCAGTATTATGTAAGAACATTTATGGTCTGGTCTTGACCCAGGCACACCCTGCCTTCACCAGAAAAAGTCATGTCAGCATTATTCATATTCAGACATGTTACACCAGGTCATTTTAAATGTATTCATTATATAATATTACTAGCCATTTTTGGCAACAACAAACATGTCCAACAATATTCACATAAATGCTAATTTCTCTGGTTTTATGATTATGCGAATGTGTTTTTATTTATGTTCTGAGATGGTTAGTAGTTACCTGGACTGTTAACCTTCTTGTGCCTCAGCAGGTCCATCTGCTCCGTTCACTGGGATGATCAAGTTCACTGAGGAAGATGCTACAGGTCAGACTGACATACTGAGGCATCTCAAAACATTAGAGTATCGTGAAAAAGTCTTTACACAAAGTGAAATATTCAGGCTTTTTTGTTTTAGTCTTGATGATTACGGCTTACAGCGAAAATAAATCAAAAATCCAGTATCTTAAAATATTAGAATAAAAATGTACAATACAGACATTTTGACCTACGAAGACCTGAGATGCACTTGTATATATCAGACATTAATGTGAGGAATTTTTCCAGTGTGTTTATTGCAATAGCACTGACTTTTGACCCTTGACTTTTATTGACCCCCTTAGTGGGAGTGGTCCCAGGTGAGCCCACTGATCTCGTGGTTACAGAGGCAACAAAAAGCTATGTGGTTCTGGCTTGGACTCCTCCCACTCAGAGAGGTCATGAGGGGGTCATGTACATCGTAGAGAAGGTATGTGGAGTACTACAAACAGTTCACTAGGTTTGTGAATTGTATTACTTGTTGGTTGACTGATTTGTTAATATTCCGCATTTATTGCACCTAATTGCTTTATTGGTGTATTTGTTGATGGATGGATACCTGTGAATTGACCAGTCTTGTGTCTGTTATTCTAGTATTGACCAGTCCTGTGTCTGTTATTCCAGTATTGACCAGTGCTGTGTCTGTTATTCCAGTGTTGACCAGTCTTGTGTCTGTTATCCCAGTATTGACCAGTCCTGTGTTTGTTATTCCAGTTTTGATCAGTCTTGTGTCTGTTATACCAGTGTGTTGACCAGTCCTGTGTCTGTTGTACCAGTGTGTTGACCAGTCCTGTGTCTGTTATTCCAGTGTGTTGACCAGTCTTGTCTGATATTCCAGTATTGACCAGTCCTGTGTCTGATATTCCAGTGTGTTGACCAGTCCTGTGTCTTTTATTCCAGTATTGACCAGTCCTGTGTCTGATATTCCAGTGTGTTGACCAGTCTTGTCTGATATTCCAGTATTGACCAGTCCTGTGTCTGATATTCCAGTATTGACCAGTCCTGTGTCTGATATTCCAGTATTGACCAGTCCTGTGTCTGATATTCCAGTGTTGACCAGTCATGTGTCTGTTATACCAGTGTGTTGACCAGTCCTGTGTCTGTTATACCAATGTGTTGACCAGTCCTGTGTCTGTTGTACCAGTGTGTTGACCAGTCCTGTGTCTGTTATTCCAGTGTGTTGACCAGTCTTGTCTGATATTCCAGTATTGACCAGTCCTGTGTCTGATATTCCAGTGTGTTGACCAGTCCTGTGTCTTTTATTCCAGTATTGACCAGTCCTGTGTCTGATATTCCAGTATTGACCAGTCCTGTGTCTGATATTCCAGTGTTGACCAGTCCTGTGTCTGTTATACCAGTGTGTTGACCAGTCCTGTGTCTGTTATACCAGTGTGTTGACCAGTCCTGTGTCTGTTATTCCAGTGTGTTGACCAGTCCTGTGTCTGTTATTCCAGTGTGTTGACCAGTCCTGTGTCTGATATTCCAGTATTGACCAGTCCTGTGTCTGATATTCCAGTGTGTTGACCAGTCCTGTGTCTTTTATTCCAGTATTGACCAGTCCTGTGTCTGATATTCCAGTATTGACCAGTCCTGTGTCTGATATTCCAGTGTTGACCAGTCCTGTGTCTGTTATTCCAGTGTGTTGACCAGTCCTGTGTCTGTTATTCCAGTGTGTTGACCAGTCCTGTGTCTGTTATTCCAGTGTGTTGACCAGTCCTGTGTCTGATATTCCAGTGTGTTGACCAGTCCTGTGTCTTTTATTCCAGTATTGACCAGTCCTGTGTCTGATATTCCAGTATTGACCAGTCTTGTCAATTATACCAGTATTGAACAGTGTCTGTGTCTGTTATCAAACAATCAAATATATTTTATGAAGCCCTTTTTACATCAGCAATTTTTATAGATACCCAGCCTGAATACCAGGCTCAACCAGTCCTTTGTCTGTTAGTCAAGTATTTACTAGTCCTGTGCCTGTGATACCAGTATTGACCAGTCTTTTGTCTGTTACCAGTGTATTGCAGGAACTGACTGCTGGCAGAGGGCCAACACAGGGATCCCTGTCAAGTCTCCCCGCTTTGCTCTATTTGACCTGGCTGAGGGAAACACCTACAGCTTCAGAGTCCGCTGCTTCAACTCTGCTGGGGTGTCAGAGTCCTCTGCTCCTACTGCACCAATCACTGTGGGAGACATGTTGGGTGAGTACAGAGACACTGGGCTAATACTGGGTGTCTGTTGCTGTGGGAGACATGTTGGGTGAGAACAGAGACACTGGGCTAATACTAGGTATCTGTCACTGTGGGAGACATGTTGGGTGAGTACAGAGACACTGGGCTAATACTGGGTGTCTGTCACTGTGGGAGACATGTTGGGTGAGTACAGAGACACTGGGCTAATACTGGGTGTCTGTCACTGTGGGAGACATGTTGGGTGAGTACAGAGACACTGGGCTAATACTGGGTGTCTGTCACTGTGGGAGACATGTTGGGTGAGAACAGAGACACTGGGCTAATACTGGGTGTCTGTCACTGTGGGAGACATGTTGGGTGAGTACAGAGACACTGGGCTAATACTGGGTGTCTGTCGCTGTGGGAGACATGTTGGGTGAGTACAGAGACACTGGGCTAATACTGGGTGTCTGTCACTGTGGGAGACATGTTGGGTGAGAACAGAGACACTGGGCTAATACTGGGTGTCTGTCACTGTGGGAGACATGTTGGGTGAGAACAGAGACACTGGACAAGTACTGGACTAGTACTGGGTCAGTACAGAGAAACTGGACTAGTACTGGGTCAGTACAGAGACACTGGATTAGTACTGTACTAGTACTGGGTCAGTACAGAGATACTGGACTAGTATTGGGTCAGTACAGAGATCCTGGACTAGTACTGGGTCAGTACAGAGATACTGGACTAGTACTGGACTAGTACTGGGTCAGTACAGAGATACTGGACTAGTACTGGGTCAGTACAGAGATACTGGACTAGTATTGGGTCAGTACAGAGATACTGGACTAGTACTGGACTAGTATTGGGTCAGTACAGAGATACTGGACTAGTACGGGGTCAGTACAGAGACACTGGACTAGTACTGAACTAGTATTGGGTCAGTACAGAGATACTGGACTAGTACTGGACTATTACTGGGTCAGTACAGAGACACTGGACTAGTATTGGGTCAGTACAGAGATACTGGACTAGTACTGGACTAGTACTGGGTCAGTACAGAGATACTGGACTAGTATTGGGTCAGTTCAGAGATACTGGACTAGTACTGGACTATTACTGGGTCAGTACAGAGACACTGGACTAGTACTGAACTAGTATTGGGTCAGTACAGAGATACTGGACTAGTACTGGACTATTACTGGGTCAGTACAGAGATACTGAACTAGTATTGGGTCAGTACAGAGATATTGGACTAGTACTGGGTCATTACAGAGACACTGGACTAGTATTGCGTCAGTACAGAGACACTGGACTAGTACTGGACTATTACTGGGTCAGTACAGAGATACTGGACTATTACTGGGTCAGTACAAAGACACTGGACTAGTACTGGACTAGTATTGGGTCAGTACAGAGATACTGCACTAGTACTGGACTATTACTGGGTCAGTACAGAGACACTGGACTAGTACTGGACTATTACTGGGTCAGTACAGAGATACTGGACTAGTATTGGGTCAGTACAGAGATACTGGACTAGTACTGGACTAGTACTGGGTCAGTACAGAGACACTGGATTAATACTGGACTAGTACTGGGTCAGTACAGAGATACTGGATTAATACTGGACTAGTACTGGGTCAGTACAGAGATACTGGACTAGTACTGGATGAGTGTACAGCTACTGCACTAGTACTGGCCTAGTACTAGGTGAGTACATAGATACTGGACCTGTATTGGATGAGTGCAGAGATACTGGACCTGTATTGGATGAGTGCAGAGATACTGGAACAATATTGGATGAGTACAGAGATACTGGAACAATATCTCTGTTAACATGGGGAGGTTGAAGGTCATATGGGTGCAAACAGATATGATTCACTGAGATCTACATATCTCCCATTGATGAATTGGAACTAACCACCCATACCTGAATGTTTTTGTGTGTTCTAAGTAGGGATGTCAGGAGAACCAATACTTTGGTACCAAGTCGATGCCAACATTCTGAAAACGACTGTTTTTTGTACAGTACCGTGGGTTACCGTGGGTTACCGTAGGTTCCGGGGATCCAACACGTGACAGATGGAGGGAAGAGCAGCTCCAACTCGAATGTCGCTAGGAAGCCAAGGTGGCCAGACGCGATCGGACTAGCAATGGCTAAAGGCTACTGTAATGTAAACATAGCTCGTAGTAGGTTACTGTCCTTATCGTTCAGTGTGTAGCCTCTGCTGTTTCCTTAAGTATATAGGATTTATTGTTTGGTTTTAGTTTTGTACTGTGGTTTGGAATTGGGTATCGAGAATCATGGAATTTTGCTGGTATTGCTATCGACTACTACATTTCTGGTATCGTGACATCCCTAGTGCTAAGGCTGATGAACAGAAAAAAAACATGTCCGCATTATTCAAATCCTGAACTGCATTATCATATTTACTCTTGAACATTCTTAGAGTATTGCTACCATATCTCAACAAACAACAAACCATAACTCACATTTGCAGTTAATCCGTGATCTCTGCTTCTATGATTTTTGTAAATGTGTATTATTTTATTTCTGATTGATGTCTGATCACCTCCCTTGTCTGTCCATCTGTCTACACCTTCTAATCTCATACCTCTCTCGTAGATCTGCCTGCGGCCCCTGGTCCAGCCGTAGCAACTAGGAACACAGATACATCAGTTGTTGTTTCCTGGGGGGCATCTAAGGATGTGAAACACTTGGTGGGATATTACATTGACCATAGTGTGGTGGGGAGCAATGTCTGGACCCCCTGCAACAACAAACCGGTCAAGGAAACCAGGTACTTTACAGGACGTACAGTAAATACCAGTCATTACATCAGTCAATCAATAATTGAGTTGTCATTTATTAATTCTTTCAGCAACATCAGTAAATCAGTTATTGAAGTAATCTGTCAGTCTGTTGGTCAGTCCATCATTAACCCTGTCCCCCCAGGTTTGTGTGCCACGGTTTAACCACTGGAGACTTGTGTGTGTTCCGCGTGAAGGCAGTGAATGCTGCCGGTTACAGTGCAACCTCGGTGGAGTCTGAGGCCGTGGTTGTCAAGGCTGCTATCGGTGAGTCCAGATCTGTCTGCTTTACCTCCCTGTCTCACCTCTCACTGTTCAACAGAGTCTTTACCTCCCTGTCTCACCTCTCACTGTTCAACATAGTCTTTACCTCCCTGTCTCACCTCTCACTGTTCAACAGAGTCTTTATCTCCCTGTCTCACCTCTCACTGTTCAACAGAGTCTTTATCTCCCTGTCTCACCTCTCACTGTTCAACAGAGTCTTTATCTCCCTGTCTCACCTCTCACTGTTCAACATAGTCTTTATCTCCCTGTCTCACCTCTCACTGTTCAACAGAGTATTTAACTCCCTGTCTCACCTCTCACTGTTCAACAGAGTCTTTACCTCCCTGTCTCACCTCTCACTGTTCAACAGAGTCTTTACCTCCCTGTCTCACCTCTCACTGTTCAACAGAGTCTTTACCTCCCTGTCTTACCTCTCACTGTTTAACAGGGAGAGTTTTTAGTGTGGAGGTGTTTAGTAGAGGATCATTAAGGTGTAGGTATTGAATTGGGGATGATTTGGGCACAAAGTAGAAGCAGGTAACAAGCTACAGGACAGTTAACTGACATGTTGTCCCCATCCAGCTGTCTCTGATGTCCCCATTGGAGTCCACCTGGTGGAGGCAGCCCGTGATTACATGGTGGTGGGTTGGAAGGAGCCCATAGTGACTGGGGGAGCTGACATCAGAGGATACTTTGTGGACTACAGGACAGTGAAGGCAGGGTTCATAGGACAGTGGCGTGAACTCAACCACAAAGCACTCACCACTACTTCTTATAAGGTAAGACATTTTAGCTTTAAGTCTCATATACTTACTATAATATTTTTTCCAACAGGACTCTAAACTTCTTTCCTGTGTGTTGATACATTAATAGAGTCCATATAAAGGTTAAGTTGCTGTTAAACCAGTGGGTGTTTTAGTTAAGCTGTATGTGGTGTTAAACTAGTGACAGTGTTTTAGTAAAGCTGTATGTGGTGTTAAACTAGTGACAGTGTTTTAGTAAAGCTGTATGTGGTGTTGAACCAGTGACCGTGTTTTAGTAAAGCTTTGTGTGGTGTGAATTCAGTATGATGAGCCCTTAACGCCACCCTCTGTGTTTTGTGTTTGTCCAGGCAGAGAACCTGAAGGAGAACTACTTTTACCAGTTCCAGGTCCGGGCTGTGAACATGGTTGGGATCAGCGAGGCCTCCTTGCCCAGCATGGCTCTGGAGTGTAAAGAATACACCCTCGCCAAGCCAGGTCTGTTACCTACACAGAACAAGACCTCTCCTTCCTGGAACATTTCCCTGACCCCATAATCCCACCCCCAGGTGTTCCCCGTTGTCTCCACGTGTTGGAGGTACGTAACACTTCCGTTGTGTTGCTATGGGAACCTCCCACCTTCGACGGACGCTCTCCTGTCAATGGCTACTATGTGGACCTCAAAGAGGCTGCTCCTGGGGAGGACTGGAAGGGTGCGAACAACAAGGCCACCAAGTTGAAGTACATGAAGGTGAGGAGTTTTCTGTCCTGTTCAACCTCCTCTGTAACCATTCCATCTATCAAAGCACAGTGGTCCTTTTGAAAGCCACCAGGCTGCACAATGTCAGCATGCAGTTTCCCCCATTGTGTGAAGGCTTACTCATGTCAGATAGGATTGTTGTATTGTGGTAACTGTTTGGTTTTGTTCCTCTCCTTCCCTCTGTACGTGTGTGTGGGTCTGTATGTGCGTCTGTGTCTGTATGTGCCTGTGTATGTGTATCTGTATGTGTGGGTCTGTATGTGTGGGTCTGTATGTGTGGGTCTGTATGTGTGTGTCTGTGTGTGTGTCTATATGTGTCTGTATATGTCTGTATGTGGGTCTGTGTGTGTGTGTGTGTGTGTGTGTTGTACAGGTGAATGGGCTGATAGCAGGTCGGTCTTATGTGTTCAGGGTGCGAGCACAGAACCTGGCAGGTGTCGGAGAGCCTTCCACAGTGTTAGGACCTGTCTTGGCTCTGACCATGCCTGGTGAGGACATCCAATATCACACAGACCACAGTTTCAAGAGGATGAAGACTAACAAAATGTTATACTACTTTCTACTATTAGGGTTATAACAGTGAGCAAACCCTGGAGATTTGAAGAAGGGAAAATAATGAGATGAATATTGTTTATGTTTATAAACAATGGCAACAAGTCACAATTTTGTCTGCTATAAATTACACATTGAGGTATTTCACCTAATAAATACAGGAGTTTATCAGTGTTTGATGGCACATTATTTCTGGGTTTGTGCTCTGGGGGAAATGTCTCTTATGGAGTCATAAAGTACATTTTAGCCATTTAGCAGAGCAGCTCTATTTTCACATTTAGTGGGCAGTTGGTATTTTGTTAAATAGTTCCCTTCTCCAGCTGTCTGGGAGTTCATATCTCTCTTTCCTCCCAGGAACCCATGAGATTGTGTTGGATGTGGATGATGATGGCGTGATCTCCATGATCTTTGAGTGTTCTAAAATGGCAGAAGGGTCAAAGTTTGTTTGGTCTAAGAACTACAAGGCAATGACTGACACCTCCAGGCTTACTATCGTCACTGAGGGCAGCAGGTATGTACTGTCTCTCTGTGTCTTTTTGGGGTTTCATGCTGTGTGTTTTGTAAAAGCACTTTATGCAGTTTAAACAGGCTTTATAAATGAATTTGATTGATTAAATTTGATTGATCTGTACACCACCACAATGGATTTGAAATGAAACAACCGAGATACAACTGAAGTGCCGACTTTCATCTTAATTCAAGGGGTTGAACCAAAATATCATATGAAATGTTTAAGAATTGCAACCATTTTCATACACAGGCCTCTTATTTCAGGGGCTCAAATGTAATTGGACAAATTAACACAATCATAAATAAAATGTTCCTTTTTAATACTTATGATTGCGTGAACTCTGGAATGCATGGACATCACCAAATGCTGGGTGTCCTCCTTTGTGAGGCTTTTCCAGGCCTTTATTGCAGCTGTCTTCAGAGTCTTTCTGCCTTACATTTTGTTCTCAGCAAGTGAAATCCATGCTCGATCGGGTTGGGATTATGTGATTAACTCGGCCATTGCAGAATATTCCAGTGTAATTGGAAGCCATGCATGCCCATCCCATCACACTGCCTCCACCGTGTTTTACAGATGATGTGGTATGTATCGGATAATGAGCCATTCCAAGCCTTCTCCATACTTTTTTTCCCAATCATTCTGGTACAGGTTTATCTTAGTTTCATCCAAAGAATGCTGTTCCAGTGCTGGTCTGGCTTTTTTAGAATATTTTGGCAAAGTCTAATCTGGCCTTTCTATTCTTGAGGCTTATGAATGGTTTGCAGCTTGTGGTGAACCCTCTGTATTTTGCTCTTGTGATGTATTCTCTTTATGGTAGACATGGATAATGATATGCCTACTTCCTGGAGAGTGTTCTTCAATTGGCTAGATGTTGTAAAGGGATTTTCCATTACCATGGAAAGGATCATACGATCATCCCCCGCTGTTGTTTTCAGTGGACGTCCAGGCGTTTTGTGTTGCAGAGCATCCACCAGTTCTTTTTTTCTCAGAATGTACCAAACTGTTGATTTGGCCAATCCTAATGTTCCTGCCATCTCTCTGATGGATTATTTTGGATGGCCTGTTTCACTTGCATTGAGAGCTCCTTTGACCACATGTTGTGGGTTCACAGCAACAGCTTCCAAATGCGAATGCCACACCTGGAATCAACTCCAGACCTTTTACCTGCTTTATTGATGAAGAAATAATGAAGGAATAGCCCACACCTGTCCATGAAACTGCTTTTAAGTCAATTGTCCAATTACCTTTGGTCCCTTGAAAAAGAGAGGGCTACATATTAAAGAGCTGTAATTCCTAAACCCTTCTTCCAATTTGGATGTGAATACCCTCAAAGTAAAGCTGAGAGACTGCACTTGAATCCCATATTCATGTAACGGGAATTTATTGTGGTAAACAGACAAAATAACAAAACTTGTGTCAGTGTCCATTTATTTCCGGACCAGACTGTATACATACTTATGAATAATTTAATAAGGAAAAATTGCACTAAAGAATATGACTTCAATGGCAGTAATTTAGTCTTATTAGTAAATAATGAATATTTGGGTTACCTCTAACTTCCATCATGTGAACATTAGCATAACCATGTTCCACTAAAGTCGGAGTTTTATAGATTGATAATAACTGGATCTCAAACTTAAAACAAACGCTGGTGTACACCCTCTCACTCTCAGATCCAGAGCCATCTTCAATGAACCCTCTCTGGAGGATCTGGGGATCTTCTCCTGTGAGGTCACCAACACTGACGGAGTTTCGGCCAGCTACAACCTCACTGAGGCTGGTAGGTCACCTAAACCCAAACTTTATTTATACTGAGATCGCTGACTTCCTGTCAGCTATACTCTGTGAACAATGAGTGGGAGGATCCCTGTAAGCACAATGCGCTGAAAACAAATATTTATGGTTGAAAAGATATTGAAAATAATTTAAAAATACATTATTTTAAATGATCTGTGGCAGGGGCTGTGATTTTGTGAGCCCACTAGTCAGCCCACTCTATCCCAGGCATGTGAGTCAGTCCCCTTGGTTGTCTGGCAGTATCAGATGATATTCCATCCACATTTCAAGTGTCTTCGTGACTTCAGAGTGAGGTGGTGATGGGCAACGTTTTGTAGGCGGAGGGTGGGGTTGCTAAGTGATGTATTCCCTCCATGCTCCAATTACAAACCAACAGCTGCATTACTTTAACCATCAGTTTCACATACATAAGGAGGTGTGAAAGAGGGACTGGAGGTCATGGTAAATGGCTCTTTTTGTTGATGACCATGTTTTTTGTTGTTGTTTGATAGGTCTCAAGCATCTCCTGGACATCAGCCATGATCACAAGTTTCCCAGTGAGTATCTTACAACTAAACACTGTAACTTACAGAAATTGTGAAGCAGACACAGATGGGCCTAAAGCCAAGCCTGGGGAACACCAGTTGCTGGTGCCCATAGAACAGACACAGATTACAGGAGTTGGTCCAAGACAACATGTTCAAGGGTTTTGAATAGGAAAGATAGAAGGGCTTTCTTCTAGTAGTTTTTGACGTCTTGAGGAGGGGATTGACTCAGGTCATCAGGTGTGTGGGTGGAGGGGTGGGTGGGATGGAGG
Organism: Esox lucius; assembly: GCF_011004845.1. Taxonomy (NCBI): domain Eukaryota; kingdom Metazoa; phylum Chordata; class Actinopteri; order Esociformes; family Esocidae; genus Esox; species Esox lucius. The sequence goes on from NC_047571.1 coordinate 36,143,208, forward strand.
GGCATCTGCCCAAACTGTAGGAGAGGAGCCAACAGGGATAGATACATACTGTAGAGTACTGACAAAATAAAAAATGCACTAAATGACAAAAATAAAAAATAAGCCAAAACAAGATAGTGGCAGGCCTACCTTCTTATCCTTCCTCAAATAACCCTGAAGAACAACTCATCTGAACTGTCTTTGTTTTGGTGAAACAAAAGAAATATATCACCACTTGACAAGAATGCCCAAATATGTGTTGAAATATCTGGGAGCCTTAGTGAAGTAGTAATTAGATCTGAAGGTCTCAGTAAAGTACTAATTAGATCTGAAGGTCTTAGCAAAGTTGTAAGGACATCTGAAGGTCTTAGTAAAGCAGTAATGAGATCTGAAGGTTTTGAGTGTAGGAAGCAGAGATGAAATGGAAAAAAGATAAGCTGCAAGTCTCCTATGAAATTCTGACAGATTGCTTAGCATCCTACCAACTTGTCAAAGCATCTAAAGCAAATAATTTTTCTGATATTATAGCTAAAACTGCCCACAGCCCCAAAACCTTGTTTAGTGCGATAAACACTGCACTAAACCATGTTACTGTACTCCCTGATGTTACTTTTGAAATTGACATTCGTGCTTAACTGTCTTCTTTGTTTCTTCTTTAAAAAAATTGTCTGATTCGATAGATTGCATAACTTTGTACAGCACTTTGTTCAGCATTGCTGTTTTTAAATGTGCTTTATAAATAAATTGACTTGACTTAGTAAAATTACTTCCTAGCAGTGGTCAAACCATTCCTCCAATACAGACAGTGATTACAAAAACAATGACAAGTTACCCTTAAGGATGCAGTCTGGGACTTTTGCGAATTACAAACAATTTCTTAAACCTCCCCTTTTGGGACTATTGGAATGACTGAAGGGGACTATTGGAATGACTGAAGGGGACTATTGGAATGACTGAAGGGGACTATTGGAATGACTGAAGGAGACTATTGGAATGACTGAAGGAGACTGTTAGATTCTGTCCAAGTTTGATCCATGAACAAAATAAATGCAACCAGAAGTCAGGGGAGAGCCATCTTTATTCAGCATGAGTCTATGATGTTTTCCTTCCATTTCTCATTTCTCTCTCTCCAAAATTACAGAGGCAACACTGTTTTTATGCCAGAATACATAGGAGGTGACCAGTGGTCATTACCAACCATTACACATTCCAATACCCTCCAATAAGAAAGGTTTATCCTACAACAGACCCTTGTATGGTATGTTCCAACCTATGGTCAATGGACCTATCCATATAGCCTATGTCAGTCACATGGGCAACTCCTAGCAGGAGGAATGGACAGAATGTATGGACAGGATGTATGGGGCCCATCAGTAACAGGCAACACGTCCTGTCTATGGTCCTTCTTTCAGAGTTAGTCAGCACATCAGTGTTGTGTTAAGTTTCTCATGCCAATTTCCCATCAGTCCCCCCTTCAAACATGTGATAACTAATCATTACATGTTGATTAAATTAACAAAATAAAGGTACAATCCAATTCCTAATGAACTGAAAAGGTCCAAACACTTCTGTTAAAAAAACAATAAAGAAAAATAATAAAAAGGATTATCTGGCCTATGAGGCTTTATTATTCCTTAAATGAAATGAAAATAAGATGCAATGGACACAGCTTGCCCTGACACATAGCACTGTATGGTACTGCAATCATACTGACCATCATGATCAATCTTTACCAAACACATCAAGTCCCAGGCTACTATCAGTCTAACCAGTGTCCAACAGAAACAGACCTAACATGACATATTAATGAAATGCATAATTCATTCCCAATAAACCCTTTAAACAATCAAAGTCCCCCCTTGTCCATATCATGATTCATGCATCAACATCATAGCAACAACCCAACATATCCTGAACATAACACAACACTCAACTCCAATGAATGTACTAGTGATAGTTTCTACCTTTGAAACGGAATATGGCACTATTAAACATATCAGGATAGTTGTTGTAATTATGACTATTAAGCAACTTCACAAAAAAACAAGTATCAATGACAAATGTTTGGGTATTGATCATATGTAGTCCTCTACCTGCCTTGTGAGGAATGAACATACATAAAAGATCAAAATACCAGTTACTTTAGGAAAACTATTGATTGTTAGGAATGACCCTAGATTCTCATCAAATGTCCTTTAGTTCTTGTCTTCAGTCTTCTCTGTCTTGCATCAGTGATATAAAGTTCCAATATCAATTATTGCAGTCAGTGTGATGTGGACCCAGCAAATTGCCTGGTTGTCCTAACAAGTCAGTGTAGGTGTATAATGGAACAGTGAGTCTCCAAAACTTCACTAATTCAAGATAAACACCACAACAGTGTCTTCCACTGTGTTGGGACCATGTGACCTTTCCAGTCAACTGGCCCGTGGTACTCTGACCTGTAGTATGTGGAGTCCCTCAGGACTCTCCTCTCATCTTGCTGTCGAAGATTCATCTGGAAATGGAGTGTGAAGCCAAGTGATCTGACCCTGGCATCGTTCTGCCATGTGAGTGGTCAGGAGGATTTGGAACAGATGCGACCCATGTGGTTGTAGAAATCCTTCTTGAACATCCTTCTTGCTGGTACTCACACACTCAGTTGTCTGTGTCCAGTCAGTGACATGATGTATCATCAGAAAAGGGTTTGTGATGTCCTGATCTGTTGAAAGTATAACTACAAAACAACGATTAGTGTGGTTCAACAGTCCATCGGACTTTCATCCACTGGGTATGGTTCTGTCAACTCCCAACAATGAAGACAATAGATCAGTCCTGAAAACTTGTGGATCTCAGAAGTTCCATCATCAGAGTGAAGCATACACCCTATTCAGACAAGTTTCCATAAAAGTCTATGTCAAATTTCCTTTTCCATCCAGAACTGGCTTGGTTGATGTTTCATTCAATGTGCTATATTTATGCTCGAATAGCACCTGGCAGTGGAATGAGATTCCGTTGTCTGATCAGACTTGACTTTGCTTAGCCAAATCAAAAATGGTTACATCTATGCCATTCCACCATTAAAATGTTAGACCTTACGTCAAACAAACAGTTTCCAAATAAACAATTAAAACAAATGCTAAGAATAGAATATGTTAAACATAGCAGATTCCAATGCACCATTATAACTATGCAAACAGAAAAAAAAACAAATGTTCATGTAACTCCTTTTAAGTACCAATTTGATTTGCTTTGAGCCCTAAGCTCAACTCTTTCCAATCATAATCAATTATCAGATCATACATCCCCCCTGCTTTCACTTCATTAAGCCAACGGAAAGCGACACCATGAGTGAAAGCAGAATCATGGCGAATATGGCCACAGGAGGCGCCATCCTGAGCCCACACTGGCCATCATTTTGGGATGGACATGTAAAAATAAAGAACTGGTAACAGGGATGGATCTAGAATCCATTCAATATGGAGTTGCATACTGTATATTCATCATAAACAAAGTGAAAATTTTAAAAACACAAACATTCACTAACATAATCAAAGACATCAATGTGCATCAGTCTTGTGCGAAGGAATTATAAACCATATAACCCAGTGACACATTTGTCTTACAGAGCTAAACAGCTCTCATGTTCTTTAAATGGCTATCATGAATTTAGAATACCCTGAAGTTTCTTGGCACATGCCTAACTAAATTGGTTTGCCCACTAGGGGATAAGCTGCGCACCTAAATTGTAGGAGAAAAAACTCCAGCACATGTTCCAGTGGTATACCTACTGCAACCACCAGGGCAATTGTATTATCATATCTACAGCACCCAAATTTAGCATTTTCAAAGGCAACGACCAAACTACCTTGTGACAAACAATGTCTTGATTAACCTTCTACATTTAAGTAAAATTCTCCAACTTTGATTCATTTTTATTCCAAATAGTTGCATTCAGCCAAACACTAAATCACAACTTATATTTTGACCACTTCTATGGTTCTATTGACATCAAAATTATTCATCAACAATGGAGGATGACTTTTGGTCAAAAGTCATACATTTCAATGTTAAAGCTATTGAGTAGAAAATGTCTCTAACCTCTACTCAATGTTTAATCATCCCAAAACTGAATTTTTATTACGTTGAGGAAATTACCACAGTTGAGACCAGTCTGAACATTCAACTTTAACCCCCAGAAATAGGCTACCTTGATTTAATGGGAGAGGTTGTTTGGGGTCATCCTAGGGGTCTGCCCCCCTTCCTGGAGCCCTTGGTTTCACCCATTAATGGCTAGCCATAAATAAAGGCCAAATGGATTATTTAAAATGTATATAAAATTTAGGTTTCCACATATTAAAAATCCGTACATGGTCCTCAGACTGTCTGTAGCAACATATGTTATTCTTTCAACTTAGCCGATATCCTTTGTTAAGTGAAGGTTCAAATTTACTGTCCTACCCATCTCTAGTTTTGTGTGCAGTTTGTAAAAATATGCTTGTCATATCTATACAATAACTTAACATTCTGGTGGACATTCCAAACATTGGTGAAAATTATGACTAAACCAAAAACAGACATGACCACCCAAGTAAGCCTATGTTACTCTCGCTATCCCAGGGTGTGGGAGTTTGTGGGGGTGTTGGCTCAAGCACTCCTCCCCCCTGTGCTGCTCTCTGAACCAAGGGACCATTTTAGTCAGTCAACTCTTTAGTATCTAACTTGTTCTATAAAACACAAATGTCATCTTAGTTGTAAGAGAAACACAAAAACTGACAAACTAAAATGTTCCTAATTAACCAAAGCCAATTCAACATTCAAAATAAAATATAACATTTTATTGTAGGGGATAAACTCCCTTTTGGCAGTTTTCACCCTTTTTGTCATAATTTGAGACTTTAATCTCAATCTTTTGTCTAAAACCAATGTATAACATATATTAGAATCAAATTCAGTGCACATGGAAAGCCATGTGTCTACTTAAAAAATGATTACCCTTTGTGTATTGTTTCCCTCTCACCAGTTGTCCTGTGACAAGGCAGAGAGAGAGAGAGAACACACACACATTCCAACTTGGGGGAAACCCTCTGTAAAGGCTTATGGCTGTTTTGGATTCATATTCAGTCCTCATGGGACACAGCGTGTCTTCTTAACGTTAAAGATTATCACCATGTGGATTCTTCATTCTATCACTGATATAATATATAAGGAAAGAGAACACACAATATTTTAACCTTTTTTAAGAAAACCATGAGACTATTTTACCAGATTACAAAATCATCATTGTACCAATTTCTAATTTATCACTAGGGTTAGATGTACCCACGTGTTAAAGCCTGTAGTGAGACCCTCCTTGAGGCCTTACGGTTTTAAACATTATCATCAATGCAATAAATACGTTTGATTTAAATTTACATAGTGAACATGACAAAGCACAACAAAACAGGCTATTTCAAATGCTTTTTAAAACATGCTATATAACATCAAAGTGCTTTCGAATTAATATTCACTTGAATAAGCATGGTCATTATCAAGGGAAGTGATCAGGTTTCCTTGATAAGTTCCAGCTCCACTCAATATTTAGGTTTGATACATTTTTGTAAACATATTTAAAACTCTTAATCAATGATTATAAGCTCACGTCAGTTCCCGGTATCACCAGGAAATACTCTGTCTTTGATTCCTGAATTCCATACATGGGAGATCTTTCCTTGCTGCTTATCAGAATGTGGGTAGAATGTCCCATGTTCCAACTGTCTGTGCATCCTGTCCTTTTCCTTTGGTTCTTCTTCTTCTTCTTGCGACACTCATCCTGCCAATGTCCAATGATTCCACAATAGTGAAATGATCCTGGTTTCTTTTTCAATGGGCTTTGAGTGTCTTTAGATGTTGTTCCTGCTTTCAACATTTCCAGTTCCTTTTTCCATCTTATCCAGTTCAGCCATTTGTTCAGCCGACGCCCAAACACATTCTTTCTCATTCTATCTTTGAGAAATTTATCATTTCATTTTTCAATTTCTGATAACACAATCAACGACCAATGTGTTTTTTGTAATTCATCAGGCATTCTTTGAATTTCTTCCCATATTTTCTGTATATTAAAAAAAACTTCTGGAACAATGGCATATTTTTGAATTATCTCTTGGTGACAGTCATCTATTTTCAAACTCTTTTTAATCTCATAGGCCAAGGATTTCGCCATTTTCTAAATTACAACGGGAGGGCTGCAGTCCCTGTATTTACCACGTTGTTTAAAGATGTCTTTTTCTTCCCCTTACTTGTACAAGATTTAAATTATTACTACATACGCGTCAACCTGCTATCCAAATAACAAGGACTTCTAGATGAATACCGAAGCTTTGCACTAAACAGTGGCCTATATTAGGACTTTACACATGTCACTTACTACTCAGTCTAGTAAGAACTTCCCATCACAACAAGGAAGATTTAGCAAGAACTTCTAGATGACTTAACAAAGATTTATCTTCTTCTGTGGAATCTCTGGACTAAGACTAAGAACACATCTTTCAGTGTCAACGTAAGTCTTGCATGTCCTCACCACAGGTTTCCATTGCCTAAAAAATGACATTTCTAGGTCTTCTTATTGTTCCAGATGTGTTCATCTGGATACTCATGCTGATTGAACTGACTTGTTCTTTTAGAGTGGTTTGACTCACCATTCAGAGTGCAAATCCATCTATCCGGCTCACGGCACCATGCTGTTAGATTCTGTCCAAGTTTGATCCATGAACAAAATAAATGCAACCAGAAGTCAGGGGAGAGCCATCTTTATTCAGCATGAGTCTATGATGTTTTCCTTCCATTTCTCATTTCTCTCTCTCCAAAATTACAGAGGCAACACTGTTTTTATGCCAGAATACATAGGAGGTGACCAGTGGTCATTACCAACCATTACACATTCCAATACCCTCCAATAAGAAAGGTTTATCCTACAACAGACCCTTGTATGGTATGTTCCAACCTATGGTCAATGGACCTATCCATATAGCCTATGTCAGTCACATGGGCAACTCCTAGCAGGAGGAATGGACAGAATGTATGGACAGGATGTATGGGGCCCATCAGTAACAGGCAACACGTCCTGTCTATGGTCCTTCTTTCAGAGTTAGTCAGCACATCAGTGTTGTGTTAAGTTTCTCATGCCAATTTCCCATCAAGACTATTGGAATGACTGAAGGAGACTATTGAAATTATTGAGAGACTATTGGAATGACTGATTGGGACTATTGGAATGATTGAAGGATACTTGTAATTATAGTTCTTAAAGTAGAAAGCTCTAAATAGACAGCACTAAATAACACTACATTAAGATAAAAAAAAAATAATGTAGTCCCATTTTGCTACTTGGTAAAGCAGAAGTATTTTGGCAACAAACAAAATTTGACTCTCCTCTCTCATCTTCCCAGTTATTCCCTTTAAAACGGAGATGGCTATGGATCTCCTGGAGAAGGGTCGCGTGAGGTTCTGGACCCAGGTTGAGAAGTTCACGTCTGACTGTAAAGTCGAGTACGTCTTCAATGACGTCATTGTGGAGAACGGAAAGGTGAGTACCCAACCATACATAAAGGTGAGTACCCAACCATACATAATGGTGAGTACCCAACCACACATAATGGTGAGTGCACAACCACACATAATGGTCAGAACACAACCACACATAATGGTGAGTACCCAACCACACATAATGGTGAGTACCCAACCACACATAATGCTGAGTACCCAACCACACATAATGGTGAGTGCACAACCACACATAATGGTGAGTACCCAACCACACATAATGGTGAGTGCACAACCACACATAATGGTCAGAACACAACCACACATAATGGTCAGAACACATAAACTGTGATGGTAATTCCATCAATCGACACTCTTAAAGGAGTAAGAAACAGAGACAAAATTCTCTTGGCACAATTAACAGTTTATTAATTATTTGCAAATAAGAGAGACGCGTCAAACGCTTACAAACATAATCGTCCGAGGAGTCTCTGACTCAAAACATGTCATTCAACAGTATATATTACATAGAAAAGGGGTGTGGTAAGTTGTTGCCCATCTGTCTTGTGTCAGACAGGCTTTACCCAAAAGGTGGGCTGTCCCCGCACCTTATCCTTCTCAACTCCTGAGGAGACACAATGTCTGGACAAAGAACAGAGACACTAAATTGTTATACAGATTTACTGATTTACGAGTACCCCTCTAATCCGCTGGTGCCGGTCAAGGATGTCCCCTAGGCAAACACCAGATCCCTCTCGGCATCTTTAACTAGTAACCCATTTATTCATGTATATGACGACCAAGTGCACATCAGTGCAAGAATTTCCACAACAACACTCCAAAGAAAACACATACGCACATACACAAAAACACATAAACAGAAACACACACAAACACAGAACATTTGAACACATGCAGACATTGATAACATATGTACATGTATAATTTGTTACTTTCTCCTTCCAGAAATACACAATGAACTTTGACAAGAACACAGGCATCATCGAGATGTTCATGGACTCTTTGATGGTCACTGATGAGGGAACATTCACCTTTAACCTCATTGACGGGAAGGCCAAGGGGTCAACCAGTCTGGTGCTAATTGGAGAAGGTAAAGAGATCATACCTGACCCCAACCCTAATTCTAACACCAGATACCAGAAGTTATGTTCTGTTAGACCATGGTGTTGGTAGAGTTTTGGTAGAACATGGTGTTAGTAGAGTGTCGGCGTATCTTATGTTACATGTTTTGACCTTTTGCAGAATTCAGAGAGCTCCAGAAGAAGTCACAGTTTGAACATGCTGAATGGATCCGGAGACAAGGTCTGTACCAACTCTTCTCGGAGGATGTCCATGTTACTGCAGACTGATGTCCATTCATGTTACTGCAGACTGATGTCCATTCATGTTACTGCAGACTGATGTCCATTCATGTTACTGCAGACTGATGTCCATTCATGTTACTGCAGACTGATGTCCATTCATGTTACTGCAGACTGATGTCCATTCATGTTACTGCAGACTGATGTCCATTCATGTTACTGCAGACTGATGTCCATTCATGTTACTGCAGACTGATGTCCATTCATGTTACTGCAGACTGATGACCATTACCATCAGTAACACAATCTGTTTTTCTCCCAGGTCCTCACTTCGTGGACTATCTTGATTTCGAGGTCACCCCAGAGTGCAACGTACTGCTAAAAGCCACAGTAAGATTTTATAACAGAACTGTTCAATGACTTTAGAGTTAGATCAGTCATGATAGGTTTCTATCAATGACGGTAGAGTTCGATCAGTTATGATAGGCTTCTATCAATGACTGTAACGTTCTAGCTATGAAAATGTGGTTCTGTCAATAATGGTATGGTTGTATCAATATTGGCAGAGTTCTGTCAATGAAATTACAGTTTCATCAATATCAGTAGGATTTTATTGATTACTGTTGGGTTATATTGATAATGGTAGTGTTCTGTTGATAACAGTAGGGTTCAGTTTATCTCAGGTATGACAGTAGTGTTCTAGCTGTTGTAACGGCTGTCCCACGTGGGGCTGTGCTCTCTCCCTCTTCGGCGCTCCTCCTCACCGGCATACTAACCGCTGGCTGGAGACTGATGGCAGCAGGGCATCACCCCAATGACACACCTGCTTCCCATCACTAATCACGTTGTCTGTGTGTTTGTTGTCAATATCACTGACAGTGAGGTGCTGCTAACTTTTTCTACATATATAAAAGAACAAACTGTAATTGTGACTGTTGTATGTCATTGTTTTGTTTTCCTTTTCTTTTTGCCTCACCTTTTTACGAACTCACTACCCTCGGACTTCACAGCTATGATGTAAATGTTCTGTCAATAACAGTAGGCTTCTGATAGTAGGGCCTTATTGATGACATTAGGTTTATACTGTATTAATAATAACAGGGTTCTGTTGATGATGTGGGAGTTCTATTGATGACATTAGGTTTATACTGTATTAATAATAACAGGGTTCTGTTGATGATGTGGGAGTTCTATTGATGACATTAGGTTTATACTGTATTAATAATAACAGGGTTCTGTTGATGACATTAGGTTTATACTGTATTAATAATAACAGGGTTCTATTGATGATGTGGGAGTTCTACTGATGACATTAGGTTTATACTGTATTAATAATAACAGGGTTCTGTTGATGATGTGGGAGTTCTATTGATGACATTAGGTTTATACTGTATTAATAATAACAGGGTTCTGTTGATGACATTAGGTTTATACTGTATTAATAATAACAGGGTTCTGTTGATGATGTGGGAGTTCTATTGATAACATATGGTTCTATTAATGTCAGTAGAGTTTCATCAATGATGGTATGTTTGTAGCTGTGATGGTATTATTCTACTGATGACTGGGTTTTAGTGGTTAGGTTCTTTAAATACCGGTTTTGTTGTATCAGTACTATTGATTATGTTAAGGTTCTATCAATGACAGTAGAGTTCTATCTATGACATTAGGGTTCTAGCTTTGACCGTCGTGATGATCATTAGGCTTCTGTCTACGATTGTTCTTATGATTGTAGAGTTCAATTGGACCTTTAAGTCCTCAGTGAGGTTGCTGACTGTGTCCCTGTCTTTCTCTCTTCAGATTGGAAACATCAAGCCTGAGACAGAGATCAGATGGTACAAGGATGGAATAGAGATTGAAGAGGATGATGCTGATTACAAAAAGATTGAAATGAAGGACAGACAGTTGACCTTTAACATTGGAAAGGTCAGGGGTTGTGAAGAGGGTTGGGGGGGCAGATGGATGTGTGAAGAAGACTTGAATATTATACATAATGTCCAATACTTCCAAATACATCAGGTGCTTTTGAATGTAGCGTGTCTGTTACAGCAATGCAGCAAACTAGATCCATCCACTGGCCAGATAAATCATCCACTCTGCCCACTGGCCAGATAAATCATCCACTCTGCACACTGGCCAGATAAATCATCCACTCTGCTCACTGGCCAGATGAATCATCCACTTTGCACACTGGCCAGATAAATCATCCACTCTGCCCACTGGCCAGATAAATCATCCACTCTGCCCACTGGCCAGATAAATCATCCACTCTGCACACTGGCCATATAAATCATCCACTCTGCCCACTGGCCAGATAAATCATCCACTCTGCCCACTGGCCAGATAAATCATCCACTCTGCCCACTGGCCAGATAAATCATCCACTCTGCACACTGGCCAGATAAATCATCCACTCTGCACACTGGCCAGATAAATCATCCACTCTGCACACTGGCCAGATAAACCATCCGCTCTGCAGACTAGATAAACCATCCGCTCTGCAGACTAGATAAACCATCCCGCCCTCCAGACTAGATAAAACCATGCGCCCTGCAGACTAGATAAACCATCCGCCCTGCAGACTAGATAAACCATCCGCCCTGCAGACTAGATAAACCATCCGCTCTGCAGACTAGATAAACCATCCGCTCTGCAGACTGGCCAGATAAATAATCCACTCGGCACACTGGACAGATAAATCATTCACTCGGCACACTGTACCAGATAAATAAGATAAATAAAACACTTGTTAAGTATTTGCCGGTATTAGACATCCATTAGACTATGCATTAAAACCAAATCTTGTGTGGGGAAGGTTTTCAGCTATTTTGTAGCGAGCAAAGCTTCAATTATGCTTCGCTAAGCTATGCAGTAGGCTAACAGGCTATGCTACGCAATACAATAGGCTAACAAGGCTACTGTACAGTAATGGCCTACCAGACAATGCCTAGTGTACAATCCCTCTCTGACAGACTCTTACATAAAGAAACATGGATGCTAACATGTCATTTAGCATACTTGTACACAGAACCAGAACAATAATAACTTTATCTGTGGTATCAATCCATCTAGTAGGGTACAGCACTTCTATAGGACACCATCTGCCCATCCTATTGGGTTAAATCTGTAGGGTACAGCACTTCTAAAGGACACCATCTGCCCATGCTATTGGGTTAAATCTGTAGGGTACAGCACTTCTATAGGACAACATCTGCCCATCCTATTGGGTAAATCTGTTAATGAAGTTGTGTATGTATCCAACTCTCAACTATGTATTGACATTTTAGTTATTTAGCAGAGGCTCACATTCAGAGTGACTTAAAGTAGCAATTAAGTTTAAGTGGCTTGCTTAAAGGCACAAAAACAGATCTGTTTTACCTTATTGTCTCTAGGACTAGAACAAGTGACGTTATTGTAACTTGTCCAATGATCTAGGCTATCTGACACCTTTTATTTACAGGAAAATCGAAAGGTGGTGTTCTGAATTTAAATAGTAAACATTCAGTCCTACCCTATGGGCATTAAATACCTACATTCATGTAAACCTCTATGTTAAACCTTTTAGAAAGGAAATGCTGTACTGTTAGTCTTTATACCTACTGGTCATTGTTGTACTTTGACTCACATGTTAGTAAAGTGCCACAATGTCCAATCAGAAGTGAGTGTGTGAGAGAGGGGTGGAGCCAGTGGCCATGCATGCAACCGAGGAGAGATTCACCTCCACCATCGCTCCAGGAGAGGGCGCTAATGCTGCAGCTACTACATTAACCTGCTTATCTTGTTATCCACAGTGGGTTGTGGGTAAAACAGACACTGAATCTGTGGACTGTGGCGAGAGAATGACACCAGCAGCCGTCGTGGAGCCCTCACCAAGACCTAAAGTCTGGACACATACTTTGACACATGCATGAGTCTCCTTATCACCACTGTGTCCCCTGTCCAATCATATCGCTGTGTCAGTCTGTAGCTGTCCGCCTGCAGCATCCTGGCAGGAGAAAAGCATTGCCTTTTCGGTTGTAGAAGTCTCTGTGTGATCTGTCTGTTAACTGTCAGCGTCTATCAGGCCATGTCTTAGACGGCACTCTATTCCCTGTGTAGATAAGGACTTTGGGCTGTGACACTGTAGGGAAGGACTTTGGGCTGTGACACTGTAGGAAGGACTTTGGGCTGTGACACTGTGTAGAGAAGACTTTGGGCTGTGACACTGTGTAGGGAAGGACTTTGGGCTGTTTACACTGTGTAGAGAAGGACTTTGGGCTATGACTGTGTAGGGAAGGACTTTGGGCTGTGACACTGTGTAGAGAAGGACTTTGGGCTGTGACACTGTGTAGAGAAGGACTTTGGGCTGTGACTGTGTAGGGAAGGACTTTGGGCTGTTACACTGTGTAGAGAAGGACTTTGGGCTGTGACACTGTGTAGGGAAGGACTTTGGGCTGGGGCCATGACACTGTGTTGGGAATAGAATGCTGGTCACCTCTGAGCCAGTTGTTCCCCTCTGTTGCTGATGAAGGATGGTTGATTGTCTCTTCAGCTGTCTGACAGTCCTCCTGTCTGTTTTTTGGTCTCCAGCTGTGCAGGAAGGATGCAGGCATGTACGAGGTCAAGCTGAAGGATGATAGAGGAAAAGACATTAGTCTATTTAACCTTACTGATGCAGGTACTGAAACACTTCTGTCCTGGTTCTACTGTATTCAACTAATCTATTATGGTTCTACAGCACCACTGTTGTGGTTCCACTGTGTTCTAGAACTACTCTCTTCTAGTAATGACTCATCAGATAGGGTTTCTATTATTTCTATTATTATTAAGTATTTGATACACTGCCGATTTTGCAGGATTTCCCACTTACAAAGCATGTAGAAGTCTGTAATTTTTATCATAGGTACTCTTCAAATGTGAGTAACGGAATCTAAAACAAAAATCCAGAAAATCACAATTTATGATTTTTAAGTCATTAATTAGCATTTTATTGCATGACATAAGTATTTGATACATCAGAAAAGCAGAACTTAATATTTGGTACAGAAACCTTTGTTCGCAATTACAGAGATCAAACATTTCATGTAGTTCTTGAACAGATTTGTACACACTGCAGCAGGGATTTTGGCCCACTCCTCCATACAGACCTTCTCCAGATCCTTCAGGTTTCGGGGCTCTCAATGGGCAATATAGACTTTCAGCTCCCTCCAAAGATTTTCTATTGGGTTCAGGTCAGGAGACTGGCTAGGCCACTCCAGGACCTTGAGATGCTTCTTACGGAGCCAATCCTTAGTTGCCCTGGCTGTGTGTTTCGGGTCGTTGTCATGCTAGAAGACCCAGCCATGACCCATCTTCAGTGCTCTTACTGAGGAAAGGAGGTTTTTGGCAAAGATCTTGCGATACATGGCCCCATCCATCCTCCCCTCAATACGGTGCAGTCGTCCTGTCCCCTTTGCAGAAAAGCTTCCCCAAAGAATGATGTTTCCAACCCAACAAATCGGCAGTGTAATCAAATACTTGTTCTCCCCACTGTAACTCAATCTGATAGGGTTTCATTGACCACTATTTATAACTCATCTGATAGGGTTTCTATTATTGATCACTATTTATAACTCATCTGATAGGGTGTTCTATTATTGATCACTATTTATAACTCATCTGATAGGGTTTCATTGATCACTATTTATACTCATCTGATAAGGGTTTCCATTGATCACTATTATGTGTGTGTGTCTCCCAGGTTACCAGGCTGTGCTGAAACGAGCTGTTTAGGGTTATTGGTGAGTGTTATGCTAAAACTGATGATTAAATACTAGACAATCCATTTTGTTCTTTCATAAGTCATAGTCACTTATCTGATCATATCCTCTTCAGCCAATCTTCTACGGAGATCCGGTGTGTTGAGTACTGAACATGGCATTGTTCTCTACTCCCTTGTGACCCACCACAATGAGGAGCTCCAAGTGACATGGCTACAAAAGTACATCCACATTACTGCTAGTGACACCTACGTCCCTTCTCTAGTGACCACTAGTGACCCCTAACTCCCTTCTCTAGTGACCACTAGTGACCCCTAACTCCCTTCTCTAGTGACCACTAGTGACCCCTAACTCCCTTCTCCAGTGATCACTAATGACCCCTAATTCCCTTCTCTAGTGACCACTAACTCCCTTCTCTAGTGACCACTAACTCCCTTCTCTAGTGACCACTAGTAAACCCTAACTCCCTTCTCTAGTGACCCCTATTTAACCCTAACTCCCCTCTCTAGTTACCACTAGTAAACCCTAACTCCCTTCTCTAGTGACCCCTAGTAAACCCTAACTCCCTTCTCTAGTTACCCCTAGTAAACCCTAACTCCCCTCTCTAGTTACCACTAGTAAACCCTAACTCCCCTCTCTAGTGACCCCTAGTAAACCCTAACTCCCTTCTCTAGTTACCCCTAGTAAACCCTAACTCCCCTCTCTAGTTACCACTAGTAAACCCTAACTCCCCTCTCTAGTGACCCCTAGTAAACCCTAACTCCCTTCTCTAGTTACCCCTAGTAAACCCTAACTCCCCTCTCTAGTTACCACTATTAAACCCTAACTCCCTTCTCTAGTGACCCCTAGTAAACCCAAACTCCCTTCTCTAGTGACCCCTAGTAAAAACCTAACTCCCTCTCTAGTGACCCCTAGTAAATCCTAACTCCTTCTCTTGTGTCCCCTAACTCCCTATTCTACTGACCCATAGTAACCCCTAACTCCCTTCTCTAGTGACCCCTAACTCCCTATTCTAGTGACCCCTAACTCCCTATTCTAGTGACCCCTAACTCCCTTCTCTAGTGACCCCTAACTCCCTATTCTAGTGACCCCTAACTCCCTATTCTAGTGACCCCTAACTCCCTATTCTAGTGACACCTAACTCCCTTCTTTAGTGACCCCTAACTCCCTATTCTAGTGACCCCTAACTCCCTATTCTAGTGACCCCTAACTCCCTATTCTAGTGACCCCTAACTCCTTATTCTAGTGACCCCTAACTCCCTTCTCTAGTGACCCTTAACTCCTTATTCTAGTGACCCCTACCTCCCTATTCTAGTAACCCCTAACTCCTTATTCTAGTAACCCCTAACTCCTTCTTTAGTGACCCCAAACTCCCTATTCTAGTGACCCCTAACTCCCTTTTTTAGAGACCCCTAACTCCCTATTCTAGTGACACCTAACTCCCTTCTTTAGTGACACCTAACTCCCTATTCTAGTGACCCCTAACTCCCTATTCTAGTGACCCCTAACTCCCTATTCTAGTGACCCCTAACTCCCTATTCTAGTGACCCCTAACTCCCTTCTTTAGTGACACCTAACTCCCTATTCTAGTGACCCCTAACTCCCTGTTCTAGTGACCCCTAACTCCCTATTCTAGTGACACCTAACTCCCTATTCTAGTGACACCTAACTCCCTTCTTTAGTGACACCTAACTCCCTTCTTTAGTGACCCCTAACTCCCTATTCTAGTGACCCCTAACTCCCTATTCTAGTGACCCCTAACTCCCTTCTTTAGTGACCCCTAAGTCCCTATTCTAGTGACACCTAACTCCCTTTTTTAGAGACCCCTAACTCCCTATTCTAGTGACCCCTAACTCCCTTCTTTAGTGACACCTAACTCCCTATTCTAGTGACCCCTAACTCCCTATTCTAGTGACTCCTAACTCCCTTCTTTAGTGACACCTAACTCCCTATTCTAGTGACCCCTAACTCCCTATTCTAGTGACCCCTAACTCCCTATTCTAGTGATCCCTAACTCCCTTCTTTAGTGACCCCTAAGTCCCTATTCTAGTGACACCTAACTCCCTTTTTTAGAGACCCCTAACTCCCTATTCTAGTGACCCCTAACTCCCTTCTTTAGTGACACCTAACTCCCTATTCTAGTGACCCCTAACTCCCTATTCTAGTGACCCCTAACTCCCTTCTTTAGTGACCCCTAAGTCCCTATTCTAGTGACCCCTAAGTCCCTATTCTAGTGACCCCTAACTCCCTATTCTAGTGACCCCTAACTCCCTTCTTTAGTGACCCCTAACTCCCTATTCTAGTGACCTTTAGCGTCAGTATGGTGTAATCTCTGGCCTATCTCTGGTACTATATAGGGAATAGGCTGTCATCTCTTGGTTCAATTGATCTCTCTATTTATAACCATCTGTGCACAGCTAGTATTAAATCTGCATGCGTGTGTGTGTGTGTTTGTGTGCAGGGATGCCAAGATCTCCTACTCTGACAGAGTCCAGTGTGGGGTCACAGGAGAGCAGCTATGGCTGAAAGGTCAACGAGCCCACAGAGAAGGACAAGGGAAAATACACCATTAACATTAGTGATGGCAAGGACGGGGTTAAGAGAGTGTGCGATCTGTCTGGTCAAGGTAGGATATGCGCGCACACACACACACACACACATATTAAAGTATTTCTCTTAGCCTCCTGCTCTCAACAAACTCCTGTAAACAGACATACATGATTCCAGATAACATAAAGCAAATAGTTTATTGTGTAGTGCTCATAAACATGCTTTAGATGTGTTTGCGGCTGTCTGTTTAGTCACTCATGGTTATTGTTCTGTGTGTTTCTGTCTTCACAGTCTGGGAGGAAGCTTTTGCTGAGTTCCAGAGGCTGAAGTAAGTTGTTGTTCTTGCTAATAGATGATTACAGTCACGTTTTTCTAACCTATAGATACAGTCGCATGTTTTTCCAGCCTAGAGATAAATACAGTTGTATGTTTTTTCATGTCTACAGAGATGTATGTTTTTCTAGCCTATACATACAGTGTTTCTAACAGTTTACCTGTGATGTGACCTGTTCCTGATCCTCTGTCTGTCTTCCTCAGGGCTGCTGCCATTGCAGAGAGAAGTAAGTATTTATATATTCCAGCCAGTCAGGAGAAACACCACACTGTGAACACATCTCCACTTCTCAACATTATAACACATCTCATCTTCTCAACATTATAACACATCACCTCTTCTCAACATTATACAGCATATCATCTTCTCAACATTATACAACATATCATCTTCTCAACATTATACAACATATCATCTTCTCAACATTATAACAAATCTCATCTTCTCAACATTATAACAAATCTCATCTTCTCAACTTTATACAACATATCATCTTCTCAACATTATACAAGATATCATCTTCTCAACAGTATAACACATCACCTCTTCTCAACATTATAACACATCTCATCTTCTCAACATTATAACACATCACCTCTTCTCAACATTATAACACATCTCATCTTCTCAACATTATAACACATCACCTCTTCTCAACATTATAACACATCTCATCTTCTCAACATTATAACACATCTCATCTTCTCAACATTATACAACATATCCTCTTCTCAACATTATAAAACATCTCCTCTTCTCAACTTTATAACACATCTCCACATCCTTCCTGTACCCATTTTGAAAAAGGCAATGTCTTACTAAAGTGTTAGGTTCAGGTTTATGTGTTAATTCTCTGCATCCTGTGTTCTAGACCGAGCTCGTGTGGTTGGAGGTTTGCCAGATGTGGTGACAATTCAGGAGGGCAAGGTAACTAGAATATACCTAGAATATACCATAACCCAGGAGTGCAAGGTAACTAGAATATACCTAGAATATACCATAACCCAGGAGTGCAAGGTAACTAGAATATACCTAGAATATACCATAACCCAGGAGTGCAAGGTAACTAGAATATACCTAGAATATACCATAACCCAGGAGTGCAAGGTAACTAGATAATAACCTAGAATATACCATAACCCAGGAGTGCAAGGTAACTAGAATATACCTAGAATATACCATAACCCAGGAGTGCAAGGTAACTAGAATAAACCTAGAATAAATCATAACCCAGGAGTGCAAGGTAACTAGAATAAACCTAGAATAAACCATAACCCAGGAGTGCAAGGTAAATACCTGAATCTATCTGAACTCTAGGATATACCATAGTCAATCTGTCCTCTTGGATCTCTTGGATATATTTGAGACAGGCCTGCTTGATAGAGTTGAATCTGTCCTTCATGATAAACCGTACCAGAGTTTGTGTCCTCAGAGTCAATGTTCTGTACTATTTCTTTGAATACCATGCTTAAATCCTCTTCTCCTCTCTTCAAGTCTCTTAACCTAACAGGCAATGTTTGGGGTGATCCCACGCCTGAGGTCAGCTGGCTGAAAAACGACAAAGAGCTAGTGTCTGACGAACGCTACGCCCTCAAGTTTGAAAATGGCAAGTTTGCCAGCATCACCATTGCCTCTGTGACCCCAACTGACTCAGGGAAGTACGCTTTGCTGGTGAAGAACAAGTATGGAACGGAGGCTGGAGAGTTTACTGTCTCGGTCTAACTTCCCAGAAGACGAGAAGAAGAACTGAGTAGAAAAAGATGGAGGGATGAGGGATGGTGGAATGGAGGGAGTAAGGAAGGAGTGATATAAAGGGTTGAAGAATGAGGGGGTGATCTCCAAAGCTATTTACTCCAGTGCATGATGACAAACAGAGTATAGGCTGGATGCATTAAGAAGAACATTTCTTAAAGCCTTGGTAGAGTTCATCTCCTGTGATGTCTAAGTCAAATGCCTCAAGCCCAGTACAGTATTCTAAAATGTACTATATCAATAAAAATGTACCTGAGAAGAATCAAGGACTGGTCTTTATCTCTCCCCATTAGGTAGTGGAATAAAATGCTGGAAATTGATTCCCCTTCAGGGTAGAGAAGTTTATACTATGTTATTATTATTAATAATTATTATTATATGGTTTGTTTTCTCTGTTTTTGAAAATGTGAGGATTTCTTTCAGACTGGAGATGTTTTAACTGCCGGTTACTGTCTTACCATGGTAGTAGAATACAGTGGCGTTTTTATATGTAAAAAATTGGTGGGGCACAAACCATTTCAAAATATAGGATACATACCAGTAAGGCTACAAAACTCCCTCTTGCTACTGATGTGTTTATTTAACACATCAACAAACAGCTTGGCTCCACAAAACACTTTTACCGACAGAGCGGCTTGCTTCTACCAGGTGTTGTAGTAAACATACTGGAGAGAGAGAGACCTTCTTGTGTAATTGGTCTCCTTCTCTCTCTCACACGTAAAATTACCACTGTCACATTTATAAACCTAAATTAGGAATGCAACCAAGCTCAGAAACAATGTGCCTACAGGGCCGTACAGCAACAGCAATGAGCTCAAAATCACTGAAAGCCACAACGAAGCGGAAAGACAACTTTAGGGATACAGATCCATTCTATGACAACAATCTTAATAGATAAGCATGGACACACTGACACTTGTCACCATCTATAACAAAAATATGACCAATGCAGGGACCAGCACCACAAAGGCAGGATGATAAAATATGCTTTCACTCACCAAGGCTGAGGGCTCACTTGAAGAGAAAGGTGGCACGGTGGTTCTTCCTCTGGACAAACTTTTCGATAACTTTGGAAATGAAGTCATGTAGCTGCTGAATCAGCTGGCTATGCGTTGAGTAGCAGCTGTCCCATGGTATTGCGAGTGAAGGTTTTTACCCTCTTCAAGGTGGAAAAGTTCCTCTCTGACTCAGATGTCATCACAAGTGTTGTTATGATAATTTTCAGCAGAGGTGACGATCTCAGCAAAAGCCTCCCCTAGGTTGTTCTCATGGGTGGATCTTAACAGAGACAGGCCCGTCTTACCAGTGTGATGCTCAGTGTGGCGGTACAGACGTCAGCTCAGACTTCAACTTTTCCTCGTTTCCTAGAGGCCATAGTTTCACCGCACAGTCAAGCTCAGATGTAAGGAATGACAGGACTTATTGTGGGAAGAGCGAGCTGTCAACTAGTTTGGCAACAATCAGGTCGTCACTTTGTGAAAACCTCTGCTCCATCTAGCTGCAGAAAGGCTCTGTCCCAGAGTTTTTTTGACAGGCCATATGCCTCACTTATGGGTGGACTCATCTTCTTCTCTTAAATTAATGGCTGATCGCATCCATTGAAGGTGGCATATACCGCCACTTCCTTACCGAAGTGTGAGGCCCCTCACGGCCTGCCTTTCCTACATCCTCCTGCTCAGACCTGTAGCCCTGATAAATCGACATACAGCCTTAGCCACCATCCCGCTCCCCTTCCAGCCCCCCAGCAACCCCTCGACATCCCACTTCCTCCCCTCTAACCTTCTCATACAACCTTTCCCTCTCAACATCATACTGTTCACAATGCATCAACACATGTTCAACTGTTTCCTCCACTCGACACCCATCACACAGCCCTGTTTCATGCTTACTTATGACCTTCAATGACGCGTTCAGTCCTGTATGTCCTAAACCGTAGTCGACACCACATCACCTCTTCTCTCTACTCACCCCATATTACTCACCTCGACCCTCACTGTCCGCTGCACCCCATAATACCCTCTCCCCTTCCTGCTACCATCCCACTTCCTCTGCCAACAGTTAACACCTATCCCCTTTAGCAACGTTTTAATTTCCCCCTGTCCTAACGGTACCTGTACACCCACCCCCTCCTTACTACACACACTCCCAGCCAACCTATCAGCCCCTTCATTACCCTCCACACCAACATGAGCCGTCACCCAGCAGAACTGAACCACCACCCCCATCCTCTCCAATCCCAACAACACCATCATATCCACCAACAAGTCACCTCTGTCTGACCTTCCAGTCTGTAAGCTGCCTAACAACGCCGTTGAGTCAGAACACACCACCACTCTCAAGGTTCTCACCTCCTCCAACCATCTCAACCCAAGAATCATCGCCACCATTTCTGTCGTATATACAGACACCTGGTCTGTCAGTCTCTGAGCCGTCTCTTCACTAAATTCTGGCACATACACCCCCACACCAATCCTTCCACTCTCCAGATCCTTTGACCCATCTGTATATATCTGGAGAAACGTGTAGTACCCCTCACCAACATACTTTTCCACACATCAACCCATGCACCCCTCATCCCACTCCTTCCTTCCCTGTAACAAACTGACATCCACCTCTGGCTTTGGAAACAACAGTGCGACTGTAGGCCCAACTTCCCAATCACCCACCCAAACACCTTTACCTTGCCCACTTCCCTCTCCCAACAGTCAGCCACAGCCTTGGCTGTTGGATGCCCCTTCACACTCCCCTTTAATCTGACCCAGTACACCGGTGCCAGTTTATCCCGCCTCAGGTCCAGCAGCATCTCCCCAACTTCCACTTGCAAGGCCTCAACTGATGTTGTCTTAAACGCACCTACAGACAGCCGTAACGCAGTCACCTGGACAACATCTAAACATTTCAACACACAGTCATAACGCAGTCGCCTGGACAACATCTAAACATTTCAACACAGTCATAACGCAGTCGCCTGGACCACATCTAGAAATTTCAACACAGTCATAACGCAGTCGCCTGGACCACATCTAGACATTTCAACACAGTCATAACGCAGTCGCCTGGACCACATCTAGAGATTTCAACACAGTCATAACGCAGTCGCCTGGACCACATCTAGACATTTCAACACAGTCATAACGCAGTCGCCTGGACCACATCTAGACATTTCAACACAGTCATAACGCAGTCACCTGGACAACATCTAAACATTTTCAACTAAGAACGTACCTGTTTTCCTCCACCTGTTTGTTATGCTGCTCAATGGAGCGCCTGTATGCACTGTCAACTTGGGCTGGGACATTTACCCTTCCAAGTAAGCCCAATTTCACAGCATTGTCCAGATGACTCCCGCTGCTCTCATGTTTTGCAATCCTCTCAGAAAGATGTTTCAAATCTTTGTAACCCGTCCTCAACCAAGTACCATCTCCACCAAATAGCAGACATGGAAAACAGAAGAGTGCCTTCGTTTGTATGCTAACCGTTAGCCACTTTTTCTTCAAAAACCATTCCATGTTAAACCCATGGTTACTTTTACCTGAAGTTTGAATGATGACATTATCCCGTGGCTGATTGGCACCAAATCGATTTACTTCAAGTTTCTCCTCCAAATAAAGGATTTCAAACTGGTGCTCGAGTATGAAATCCACTTTATTCATTTTCTCAAGTTATCTAGCATTTGTGAAGCTAAAAAGCTAGCTAAGACAATCTACCCTCCTCACTCTTCTTGCCGACTAATGTTGGTGCCAGAAAGACAATCAGGTCTGAAATACGAAATGACGCTGTAGTGGGGCTACCGGCTGTCAGCCCCACATGGCATCAAATTCATGTGATATACATTGATCACACTAAAATTTGAGCATGCGTATTCATATGTTCACACGTACAATGTACATTGCATTGTGAGAGAGGGGCTAGCTCCACATTCACACTTAGCCTATGGCCTACTACTGCGAACTTGAATCGGCAGAACGCAGTCTGAAGCAGCAAGGCAGGGACCAATGAACATGAAATAAAATCCTAATAGAAATTATGCTATATGCTATATTCATAGATAATAAATTATTAATTAAGTAATCTTTGAGAAATAAAAATAACATAATTCTGTTGCAGTTCTTTCTACTGACAGAAAGAACCCCTAATGACCAGTCGCCCCTGGTAGAATAGAAACATATTTTACATATTTGTCACGATTTCAATGAGAAATATGTAGAAATATGAATAAAGGCTTTTCATTCTTTCAATCTGTTTGTGATGAGACTGAAAGGTGTGCCAGTGGACAATTAGTAAGTTCATCCACCTTACAGAGCTGTTTTAATAATCCAGATGGTATGTCAGTCCATAAAATCTACCCTACAGAGCTGTTTTAATAATCCAGATGGTATATCAGTCCATAAACTCCACCCTACAGAGCTGTTTTAATGTTCCAGATGGTATATCAGTCTAAAAACTCCACCCTACAGAGATGTTTTAATACTCAAATCTACATCATTCTATAAACTCCACCAAGATGTTGTAAGGTCTTTTGTTGGCAGATAGCAGGGCCAGCTCCTTGCTTACCGGCTGTTTTAATTCTCCAGTCTATAAACACTAAATGACAGAGCTATTTTAATTCTCCAGTCTATAAACTCTAAATTACAGAGCTGTTTTTAAGCTGTAGTCTATAAACTCTAAATTACAGAGCTGTTTTTAAGCTGTAGTCTATAAACTCTAAATTACAGAGCTGTTTTTAAGCTGTAGTCTATAAACTCTAAATTACAGAGCTCCAGCATGCTGACACCTTTAACACTTCCTTGGCACTGTGTGCACCAATGGTATAGCATCCTAATTATATTGTCTACTACTGGTACATATTCTACTGGTATATAAATATATTAGTACAGTATATAACACTAGATGTACAGTATATTGGAATATTATTCTAATGTTTCAATTGGTAATGCAACTGAAATCTGGGGCGGAATTTGTAGGGGTGGTTTTGAAGTTCAATGAAGGTAGGTCTACTATCTCAGACTTTGAAAGCCCCTGCTATAATTTACTTATTATAATTTACTAAACTTCTGATATAATAGATAACTGGTTTAGCATACTATTCTATTTGTCTTCCATTTGTATAATCTACTACTAGTATAGTATTCAATTCTATTAGCCTTCTATTGGTATTGTCTAATAATGGTAGAGTACACTTTTCAGCCTTCTATTGGTATAGTCTACTACTGGTATGGTATACCATTTTATACTGTTATGGTACTCTATTCTATTAGCCTTCTACTATTGTAGTCTACTGGTATAGTACAGTATTTTATTAACCTTTTATTGGTATAGTCTACTGCTGGTATAGTACAGTTTTCTATTAGCCTTCTATTGATATTGTCTACTGCTGGTATAGTAAACTATTCTATAAGCCTCCTACCACTGGTATAGTACACAATTCTATTAGTCTTCTGTTGGTGTAGTCTACTGGGTATACTCTATTATATTATACTTCTATTGGTGTAGTCTATTATTGGTATAGCACACTATTCTATTAACCTTCTTGGTGTAGTCTACTACTGTATCAGCCTACTTATGGTATGTCCAGAGTAGAGGGTGTCACATCACTGACAACATTGAAAGGAAAGTGGAGTAGAGGTCAAAGAAGGTGGCAGACCGCAAAACATCACGAGAGCTGCAGTTATATACAGTGTATAAAACGTTTCCTGTTCATTGGACAACAGAAATGTCCGACCCCTCTCCATTTGCTAGTACAGCACACTCGCTGATTGTGTGCTACTAGTTTTCACATTGTCCGTTTTTTCTAGTTAGCAAAGTAATCAGGTTTTTTAATGTTTTGAATGTGAGGTTTTGGAGTGTAACGAAATATAAATCCTTTCTATTTATCAGAATGAAAAATAAGTCACATGACCCTGTCTTCGCAATGTCACTATAGTTGCAGCTGGCTGCCCCGCCGTAAACTGACACACGTCACGCAGCAAATGCACAGCCTGGGCCAACTACCACCACTGGCCAAAAAAAAGCTCGGCTTCTGATTACAATTCCTCAGTTTGTGAATGAACGAACCCCATCATTTGAAATTCCTCTATATTCCGACATAAAGTATACTGATTGAGGACCGGATACATTCTGACAACCACAGTTGATTCTCTGTCTGTGTCCTGCAGCTGCTACAACCGAAGGTAACCTGAACCATTATACATTACAGCTTTGATATATGCGGCAGATGTAGCGAGCTTTTTGACTGCGAACGTTGATATCTAGCTATTTTATATCGACGTTACGTCGTAGGTTCGTTTGAATTAAATCAAGTTGTTTTATGTTGGGGTCAGTTGGCTGTTTGCAGTAGCTGTTTTGAAATGTTGTCATGGTTGACAATTGACATGTTGGCTAACAATGTTAGCTAGCAACATAGTTGTCATTTAATTTATCACTTCGGGAATTTATGTGGAATTTGATGTTTACTATTTCAGTAACTAACGAGTTATTTATACAGCTAACGTTAACTATGGAATCGATTATTGCGTAACTAGCTAGATACTTTGACACTACGTCAGCAATTAAATAACTGTTTATAGCGAGCTCACTAAAACGTACGCTGTATCTATCTTTGTATTTATTCGATACATAGATATGATCTAATAGTTAAAGTAATACGTCATAATTTAGCCGGATGTGCTAAGTTTCGGTGGTTAACTAGCTAGCTAGGCAGCACTCTAGTTAGCATAATGCTAAGTAAACGTTATTCTCGTTGGTTCTCTGCCAGGTGCTGCCAACTCAGCACTCGGCAAATTGAACTACTGTATTTCTTGTATAAAATGTCTATTCAAATTCTAGGTGGTATTTTTCTCTTGTTCGTTTGATGGGACGTGATTACTAATAGTAAATTAGTTTTTTCTGTTGTATTTTTCTACCCAAAAAGATCCAGTACTGTAATTTAAGAAAAGTTGTTCTTCTGGCCCCAGACAGGTTTCAGTGACCTAGTTTCTGATTTCTAAGAACTGTTCTTGGGCCTAGCTAGGGAGAGTTCTTGGAATGATACAAGTAACTCAGAATATTACCTCATACATGTTGCACGGACATCTGTCTTAGAGGGAGATTTGTATGTTCTAACTCTAACAAAGAATGGGAAAATGAAGTTACCAAACCACTGTTTTATAGTGCTGTAGGTGGCAAGGTGGACTGGCCTATCTGTTGTTTTTCCCTAAGTAAGCAAGCAAGTTTGTTTATATAGCACAATTCATACATCAAAGCAATTCAATGTGCTTTACAAAGAAAAAATATAAAAAATATATTTGGGTTAACTGTCTGAGCAAGACATCACGAGAGCTGCAGTTATATACAGTGTATAAAACGTTTCCTGTTCATTGGACAACAGAAATGTCCGACCCCTCTCCATGTGCTAGTACAGCACACTCGCTGATTGTGTGCTACTAGTTTTCACATTGTCTGTTTTTTCAACCTGATATTAGACCTGGTTTATGTTATTGTGGAGGGGGTGGTGAAATTAGACCTGGTTTATGTTATTGTGGAGGCAGGATGATATTAGACTTGGTTTATGTTATTGTGGAGGCAGGATGATATTAGACCTGGTTTATGTTATTGTGGAGGCAGGATGATATTAGACCTGGTTTATGTTATTGTGGAGGCAGGATGATATCAGACCTGGTTTATGTTATTGTGGAGGCAGGATGATATTAGACCTGGTTTATGTTATTGTGGTGCAGGATGATATTAGACCTGGTTTATGTTATTGTGGAGGCAGGATGATATTAGACCTGGTTTATGTTATCATGGAGGGGAGGTGCTATTAGATTAAAGTACACTTCAACGAAATGCTTGCGCTTGAGGTCTACGATAGCTGGGAGCTGGGCATCAGTGATGTGCTGGTTTTCACCACCCATTGCAGGGCCTTTTGGTCAACTATGGAGCAACTAAACTACACTGTGGTACAGTAAGTCAGAATGCTCTTGATTGTGCAGCGGTAACATTTCACAAGGAACTTGGAGGAGAGGCAGGCCTTCTTCAGCCTCCTCAAAATGTTCAGGCGCTGCTGTGCCTTTTTGACATGGGCTGAGGTGTTGAGGGTCCAGGAGAGTTCCTCTGAGATGTGGACACCCAGGAATTTGAAGCTGGACACACGCTCCACCTCAGTGCCATTGAACTCTGGCGTGACTGCAGCCTTTAGACATCCTGTAATCCACAATGAGCTCCTTGGTTTTCTTTGAATTGAGGGCCAGGTTGTTGTCAGCGCACCATGCCACCAGTTGCTTGACCTCCTCCCTGTAGGCTGACTCATCATTGTCACTGATCACACCTACCACTGTGGTGTTGTCTGCAAACTTGATGATAGTGTTGGAACTTTGTACAGGAGGGGGCTCAGCTCGCAGCCTTGTGAAACACTGGTGGTCAGGAGACTGGCAGCTGAAATCGTCAGGTATCATCTTGATGTGTAACACAGTCAGGAGGACTTTGGACAGTGGCAACAACAAGTCTTTAGAACCTGTTACTCGGGAGGTGTGGGCCAAGACCTCATGTCCTCCTAAGTTTTGTTTAAGGATTTACAATGGTGAAGGAGAACTGACCCTACTTCCCCAGCTCAATAATATAGCAGTGTAAAACCTTGGGGCTGAGACAGGGGTGTCCAGTGACAATGTGGCCTTATCAGGGGGAGGCCCAAAGGGACACCCACCAACCGCAACCACCCTGAAATGAAGTCCGTGTCAGCAGAGTTCACTCCAATTGCACAATGGGCGCAACGTACAGACAACATCAAGCCAGTGACTCCGCCCCCAAATGGCACTGGAGAGAGGGCATCCCAGTGGCAATGAGAGCCCCTCAATCAAGCCTTTCTGTTCACCTTCACACCCCTGGGCCAGACTACACTTAATCATAGACCATGCTGAAGAGACTTGCACTGAGTCTGCATTTCTAACCTTAATTAGCAGATCATTCCACAGTAGCGGAGCTCTGTGTGAGAAGGCCCTGCCTCCAGCGGTTTGTTTAGAAATTCTAGGTAAAATTAGAAGACCTGCATCTTGCAATCTTAGGTTATGTGTAGGTATGTATGGCTGGATCATTTCAACAAGGTTAGTAGCTCTTGAGATATATATTTTATATGCTCATCAAAGGAGAGGTCAGGGTCAAGGGTAACGCCAAGGTTTCTCACAGTTTTTTGGGAAACGACCATGCAGCCGTCGAGGTTCACAGTGAGATCTGCTAACAACGCTCTTTGTTTTTTGGGGTCCTAAAACGAGCATTTCTGTTTCAGTTCTCCGTAATCCACTTCCTAATATCTGAAACGCATCATCATCAATCATCTATATATACAGCTGTGTGTGATCAGCATAACAGTGAAAATTGACATTTTGATTCCGGAATGACCCAGAGGCAGCATATACACTCACCTAGAGGATTATTAGGAACACCATACTAATACTGTGTTTGACCCCCTTTCGCCTTCAGAACTGCCTTAATTCTACGTGGCATTGATTCAACAAGGAGCTGAAAGCATTCTTTAGAAATGTTGGCCCATATTGATAGGATAGTATCATGCAGTTGATGGAGATTTGTGGGATGGACATCCAGGGCACGAAGCTCCCGTTCCACCACATCCCAAAGATGCTCTATTGGGTTGAGTTCTGGTGACTGTGGGGGCCATTTCAGTACAGTGAACTCATTGTCATGTTCAAGAAACCAATTTGAAATGATTCAAGCTTTGTGACAAGAGGATCAGAGGATGGGTACTTGGTGGTCATAAAGGGATGGACATGGTCAGAAACAATGCTCAGGTAGGCCGTGGCATTTAAACAATGCCCAATTGGCACTAAGGGGCCTAAAGTGCGCCAAGAAAACATCCCCCACACCATTACACCTCCACCACCAGCCTGCACAGTGGTAACAAGGCATGATGGATCCATGTTCTCATTCTGTTTACGTCACCTTCTGACTCTACCATCTGAATGTCTCAACAGAAATCGATACTCATCAGACCAGGCAACATTCTTCCAGTCTTCAACTGTCCAATTTTGGTGAGCTTGTGCAAATTGTAGCCTCTTTTTCCTATTTGTAGTGGAGATGAGTGGTACCCGGTGGGGTCTTCTGCTGTTGTAGTCCATCCGCCTCAAGGTTGTGCGTGTTGTGGCTTCACAAATGCTTTGCTGCATACCTCGGTTGTAACAAGTGGTTATTTCAGTCAAAGTTGCTCTTCTATCAGCTTGAATCAGTCGGCCCATTCTCTAGCATCAACAAGGCATTTTCGCCCACAGGACTGCCGCATACTGGATGTTTTTCCCTTTTCACACCATTCTTTGTAAACCCTAGAAATGGTTGTGCATGAAAAT
The DNA here is from genome assembly GCF_011004845.1 of Esox lucius. Classification (NCBI taxonomy): domain Eukaryota; kingdom Metazoa; phylum Chordata; class Actinopteri; order Esociformes; family Esocidae; genus Esox; species Esox lucius. Next base: position 36,172,711 of record NC_047571.1, read on the forward strand.
CCCAGTAACTGAGCAGATTGTGAAATACTCAGACCGGCCCGTCTGGCACCAACAACCATGCCTCAAAATTGCTTAAATCACCTTTCTTTCCCCTTCTGACATTCAGTTTGGAGTTCAGGAGATTGTCTTGACCAGGACCACACCCCTAAATGCATTGAAGCAACTGCCATGTGATTGGTTGATTAGATAATTGCATTAATGAGAAATTGAACAGGTGTTCCTAATAATCCTTTAGGTGAGTGTATAGTGAAAACAATATTGGGCCCAAGACTGAGCCTTGAGGTTCACCAAAACATACCTTTGATTTGTCAGTGGACATGCCATCCACACATACGAACTGATATCTTTTCAAATAAATAAGATTGAAACCAGGCTAGAACATGTCTACGTAGCCCAATATGGGTTTCCAGTCTCCCGTAATAGAAGGGAGTGATTAATAGTGTCAACAGAATGGATGCAGAACCTTTGTCCAAGGCCATTAGAAGGTCACTTCTTACCTTCACGAGTGCAGTTTCAGTACTGTGATGAGGTCTGAAACCGGACTGGAGCATTTCCTAAACTGTATTTGTCTTCAGGAAGCCATTCAGTTGTAGGGAAACATATTATTTTTTCAAGATTTTGGGGAGGAATGGGAGGTTCGATATTGGCTTATTATTGTTTAATATATCTGGATCCAGATTAGATGTTTCTAGAGGAGGCTTTATATCTGCTATTTTTTGTGAGTTTGGTACACATCCAGAGGAAAGGGAGTAATAAATTATGTTCAGCATTGGCTGACCTAGCACAGGAAGTAGCTCCTTAAGTAGTTTTGTTAGAATCGGGTTTAGTTGACAATTTGCGGATTTAGAACTCATTAATAATTAAGTGAACATGTTGAGCAATGCAGGATAAAAAATTCAAGTGTCCCCATTGCCTCCAGGACAGAGAAGTTCTGGGTATTCTTAGGACAACTGAGATTTTGAGGACTATAACTATTTAAGGAGGAGGGAGTTATTTCTTTTCATGTATTCATTACTGCTGAAGTGAAAACCCACTTCACTTGTTGAGCGTTGCTTTTTTGTTAACTTTGCAACTGTATGAAATAGAAATTTTTGATTTTTTTTGTTCACCTCAATCAGGTTGGAGAAATAAGCTGATCGAGCAGATGTGAGTGCTTTTTGGTATTGTATTGTATTGTCTATCCAGGCAGTATCTTGTGTCTATCTTAAGATCAAGTATGGTTTTTATGCGATCGCAAGTAATTAGCAATCGCATTCTGTTTTTAATATGCATAGGCTGGTCTATAGGGATCCCGAGGGTGGTTGGTACGATTGACCGTACGCATATCCCCATTAGAGCACCCCTGGGGGAACATGAGGGGGGTTAAGCCTATGTAAATAGGAAGTCATTTCACAGCATTGATGTTTAGGTATTTGATCATTAAATTCATACGTGTAGCCCTACTATCTAAGTGTTTTATGGAGTAGATCTTAAATAATTTACTGAGTAATGACAATCAATTCTGAACCTCTAGGTGGATTTAAACAATAGGCCTGTATTGACTGACCGCATATAACTTACTCACTCTCTATTTGAAAATAATCTTTGAAATATAATCACTGAAAACAATGTTGGAACTTTAAAACGTACATATGTGTTGTTGACACAGTGATTTAATATGTTACGTTCTGAAAATGTTGATCAGTCATTTTTGTCCTAGAAAGTCCTCAACCTCCCTTTTCTGGTGACTGACATAACTGATCATGCTGGGGTCAGTTACCACAGCAACCACTGCTCTTTGGATATTTCTAGGAACTCAGATTTTTATCAGATGTTTTCTATGTCTGGATTGGCTAAGAGTTTGGGGGCATAGTGAGTCATAACCCCATCATGTAGACTTTTGGTTCTGTATGCTACTGTACATGGTTTTATCTGTCTGTAGCATTGCACTGTATAGGGTGTCATCTGTCTGTAGCATTGTACTGTGTAGGGTGTCATCTGTCTGTAGCATTGCACTGTGTAGGGTGTCATCTGTCTGTAGCATTGTACTGTATAGGGTGTCATCTGTCTGTAGCATTGTACTGTGTAGGGTGTCATCTGTCTGTAGCATTGCACTTTGTAGGGTGTCATCTGTCTGTAGCATTGTACTGTGTAGGGTGTCATCTGTCTGTAGCATTGCACTGTGTAGGGTGTCATCTGTCTGTAGCATTGTACTGTATAGGGTGTCATCTGTCTGTAGCATTGTACTGTGTAGGGTGTCATCTGTCTGTAGCATTGCACTTTGTAGGGTGTCATCTGTCTGTAGCATTGCACTGTGTAGGGTGTCATCTGTCTGTAGCATTGTACTGTGTAGGGTGTCATCTGTCTGTAGCATTGTACTGTATAGGGTGTCATCTGTCTGTAGCATTGTACTGTATAGGGTGTCATCTGTCTGTAGCATTGCACTGTGTAAGGTGTCATCTGTCTGTAGCATTGCACTGTGTAGGGTGTCATCTGTCTGTAGCATTGCACTGTGTAGGGTGTCATCTGTCTGTAGCATTGCACTGTGTAGGGTGTCATCTGTCTGTAGCATTGTACTGTGTAGGGTGTCATCTGTCTGTAGCATTGCACTGTATAGGGTGTCATCTGTCTGTAGCATTGTACTGTGGAGGGTGTCATCTGTCTGTAGCATTGTACTGTGGAGGGTGTCATCTGTCTGTAGCATTGCACTGTGGAGGGTGTCATCTGTCTGTAGCATTGTACTGTGTAGGCTGTCATCTGTCTGTAGCATTGTACTGTATAGGGTGTCATCTGTCTGTAGCATTGTACTGTATAGGGTGTCATCTGTCTGTAGCATTGTACTGTATAGGGTGTCATCTGTCTGTAGCATTGTACTGTGTAGGGTGTCATCTGTCTGTAGCATTGCACTGTGTAGGGTGTCATCTGTCTATAGCATTGCACTGTGTAGGGTGTCATCTGTCTGTAGCATTGTACTGTGTAGGGTGTCATCTGTCTGTAGCATTGCACTGTGTAGGGTGTCATCTGTCTGTAGCATTGCACTGTGTAGGGTGTCATCTGTCTGTAGCATTGCACTGTGTAGGGTGTCATCTGTCTGTAGCATTGTACTGTGTAGGGTGTCATCTGTCTGTAGCATTGTACTGTGTAGGGTGTCATCTGTCTGTAGCATTGTACTGTGTAGGGTGTCATCTGTCTGTAGCATTGCACTGTGTAGGGTGTCATCTGTCTGTAGCATTGTACTGTGTAGGGTGTCATCTGTCTGTAGCATTGCACTGTGTAGGGTGTCATCTGTCTGTAGCATTGCACTGTGTAGGGTGTCATCTGTCTGTAGCATTGTACTGTGTAGGGTGTCATCTGTCTGTAGCATTGTACTGTATAGGGTGTCATCTGTCTGTAGCATTGCACTGTGTAGGGTGTCATCTGTCTGTAGCATTGCACTGTGTAGGGTGTCATGCCAGACATGGTCAATGTGACATTCTGTAATGGGCTCTGTGCCAGGGGCCTTCCCTTTTTCTTCTTATCAGAGCAACAACCCTTCATAGGAACTCACCCTCTAATCAGACACTAACACAACCAGTCCTCATTTGCTACCTCACAGCTTTAGCTCGCCTGATTGGCTGAATGGTTAGCAGTGGTCCAGTAGGAGTAGAGCCTCTCTGACTGGCATGTTGTTGTTCTTTCAGTATTTCAGGGCAGGTAGTACAGTGTTTATGGTTGACATGGCTGGGAGGGACAGACTTTCTGTACAGATTAAAGGTTGAGGACAGGATGAAGATTTCTAATGTAGCAGATTGTTGATAACACAGGATAGTAACACCTGAACACACCTGCATGCTGCCTGAGGCACTGGGACAATCTGGAAATGGTCAGAGATTAATCCAGATTATATTGTAATAAAGACTGACTGTGATGGACGTGAAAGTCAGTTATGAAGAGACTTGATTATTAAAGTACATTCAAACAATATGATCAGACTCTTAACATCATGAAGCGTCAGCTGTCGTGTCCGAACCTGGAGCCGCTGGGGATTTACACTGAGTCATCCTCTAGAAGGTCCTCTTCTTTCCTGGTGAGTCTGAAGTCAGGATTGCAGGGAGTATGCGTTTGATTAGGTTTATGTTGGGTTAAGATTAGTTTGGGTTAGGTAAGCGTTATGTTGGGTTAGAGTTTCAAATTTTGATTGGGGCTATATTGGTCAGGGTTAGGGCTGTATCTTGTGCTGTCAGTGGTCTACACTGGTGCACTAAATGGGAAAAATTCCTTCTGAAATTAGAGCATTCATCCTGGCGGCTCTGACCTGACTGGAACTGGTGTTGTGAGGACCCTTCAGTGTTCTATGACTCCTCCTCTATGTTCCTCATTCTGCCGTAAATGTCTGTGTTGGAGCTGTGTTCCATCTCTTACATGTTGTTCAGCAAGCAGCATATTTTACTGACATCTCAAAGTCTTCAATCAACCAGGTTCTGAACTCTTCAACGTTTGTTTCAGGCTGAAGATTTATTTCATTTGAAATGTTTTTGTAGATCCTTCAGTCAAATTCATAATATTTTTAAGTCTTTAGGATTAAATTGTACAATGAAAATGTACAATGATCTAAAAATGTCACATGGTATTTTTATCTTAACCATGGTTTCCTCTTATGTGCTTGTTTGTAGAATCAGGATGTGGTATGATATTTTGTAGCTGTACAGTTTATGACTGGAGATAAGAATGTTCCTGAGATATTGATGTAGAAGGTCATTCTAAAGGTTGCTTCTGCACTTTCTTTTCTCCTGTGACCAACCTTTCCTGAATGGAAGTGGCTGAAATTTCTTCAATCAGTCAATAGTTTCTTGTTGTTGACATCTCTTCCCCACCTCAACACTCCCCATCTGTCATTTTAAACTGTCTCTGCATTCTTGGAGAATCCTTTCTGTCCTATATTGCCGATAACGGAACATTTGCTGACTCTTAATGGAACTCCACCCCTGTTAAACATGTACATTACTTTAAACCATTGAATGTAGCCTTCACCAGTTATACTGTCCAACACTGTTTCTATTAAACTAACCATGAACCAGGGGTTAGATGTATGCGTTTTTGGTATAAAGATCATTTCCAGCTAGTGTAGACTATATAACAACACTCAATATGTATAAGTATAAGTCCAGTATAAGTCGTTGTAGGCAATAAGTCAGATTTTCCCATATCAAGAACGCACTGATGTTTTGTCAGGGTGCTGTGATTGTGTGGTGACAGACTCTGGCAGTGAGTTCAAATATAATAAAACATTGTTTATGACATTGATATCTTTCTCATCATTCCCTATAGTTACAGACAAAGAACTCTTGAGGAAATAAGTTGAATCAAAGAAAGATTTGGGCTCACATGTCTTCAGCATTTATTTCCCCATTCGGGCCCTAGAGAGAGAGAGCATTAGCTGAGGGCTTATAGACTACTGTAATAGAGTAACCCTTCTTAAGTGCGTCCCTGTCCTGTATGTTCTTCTGTTGCTTAGTGTTTTGTTATGATTCTTGACATTATATGAAATCTACATTTTAATTATAAATATTTAGGCTGCAGCAATTAGGGCTGCAATAATCAATTTAGCCAATATAGACTGACATCAGATCTTTCCCCTATAGACTGACATCCGACCCGTCCGCTGTAAACTGATATTAGACCCGTCCTCTGTCCCCTATAGACTGATATTAGACCTGTCCCCTGTAGACTGTCACCAGACCCGTCCTCTGTCCTCTATAGCCTGTCACCAGACCGTCCTCTGTCCTCTATAGCCTGTCACCAGACCCGTCCTCTGTCCTCTATAGCCTGTCACCAGACCCGTCCTCTGTCCTCTATTGACTGACACCAGACCCATTCTCTGTCCCCTATAGACTGACACGACCCGTTCTCTGTCCCCTGTAGACTGTCACCAGACCCGTCCTCTGTCCCTTATAGCCTGTCACCAGACCCGTCCTCTATTGACTGACACCAGACCCGTCCTCTGTCCCCTATAGACTGACACGACCCACCCTCTGTCCCCTGTAGACTGATATTAGACCCATCCTCTGTCCCTTATAGCCTGTCACCAGACCCGTCCTCTGTCCCTTATAGCCTGTCACCAGACCCGTCCTCTGTCCCCTGTAGACTGTCACCAGACCCGTCCCCTGTAGACTGTCACCAGACCCGTCCTCTGTCCCTTATAGCCTGTCACCAGACCCGTCCTCTGTCCCCTGTAGACTGTCACCAGACCCGTCCCCTGTAGACTGTCACCAGACCCGTCCTCTGTCCTCTATTGACTGACACCAGACCCGTTCTCTGTCCCCTATAGACTGACACCAGACCCGTTCTCTGTCCCCTATAGACTGACACGACCCGTTCTCTGTCCCCTATAGACTGACACGACCCGTCTTCTATCCCCTATAGACTGTCACCAGACCCGTCCTCTGTCCCCTGTAGACTGTCACCAGACCCGTCCTCTATTGACTGACACCAGACCCGTCCTCTGTCCCCTATAGACTGACACCACCCACCCTCTGTCCCCTGTAGACTGATATTAGACCCGTCCTCTGTCCCCTGTAGACTGATATTAGACCCGTCCTCTGTCCCTTATAGCCTGTCACCAGACCCGTCCTCTGTCCCTTATAGCCTGTCACCAGACCCGTCCTCTGTCCCTTATAGCCTGTCACCAGACCCGTCCTCTGTCCCTTATAGCCTTTCACCAGACCCGTCCTCTGTCCCTTATAGCCTGTCACTAGACCCGTCCTCTGTCCCCTGTAGACTGTCACCAGACCCGTCCTCTGTCCCCTGTAGACTGTCACCAGACCCGTCCCCTGTAGACTGTCACCAGACCCGTCCCCTGTAGACTGTCACCAGACCCGTCCCCTGTAGACTGTCACCAGACCCGTCCCCTGTAGACTGACACCAGACCCGTCCTCTGTCCCCTATTGACTGACACCAGACCCGTCCTCTGTCCCCTATAGACTGACACCAGACCCATCCTCTGTCCCCTATAGACTGACACCAGACCCATCCTCTGTCCCCTGTAGACTGACACCAGACCCGTCCTCTGTCCCCTGTAGACTGACACCAGACCCGTCCTCTGTCCCCTGTAGACCGACACGACCCCTCCTCTGTCCCCTGTAGACCGACACGACCCCTCCTCTGTCCCCTGTAGACCGACACGACCCCTCCTCTGTCCCCTGTAGACCGACACGACCCGTCCTCTGTCTCCTGTAGACCGTCACCAGACCTGTCCTCTGTCCCCTGTAGACCGTCACCAGACCCGTCCTCTGTCCCCTGTAGACCGTCACCAGATCCGTCCTCTATTCACTGACACCAGACCCGTCCTCTGTCCCCTATAGACTGACACGACCTGTCCTCTGTCCCCTGTAGACTGATATTAGACCCGTCCTCTGTCCCCTGTAGACTGATATTAAACCCGTCCTCTGTCCTCTATTGACTGACACCAGACCCGTCCTCTGTCCTCTATTGACTGACACCAGACCCATTCTCTGTCCCCTATAGACTGACATGACCCATCGTCTGTCCCCTATAGACTGACACGACCCGTCCTCTGTCCCATATAGACTGACACTATGAACTACGTGGGTCAGCTAGCAGGCCAGGTGCTGGTGACGGTCAAGGAGTTGTACAAAGGGATCAACCAGGCCACACTGTCGGGCTGCATTGATGTGGTTGTGGTCAAACAGAGAGATGGGACCTACCAGTGCTCTCCGTTCCATGTCCGCTTTGGCAAGCTGGGAGTCCTGCGCTCTAAGGAGAAAGTGGTAAGTGCAGTTTTTAAGTAACAGCTTCAGTTAACTGTGAAAAGCATTAGAATAATGAACCTTTTGTTTCAGGATGTCATCTATGCTAAGTCAAAATTATTAGGTGATACATGAAATTTAGGTTAACAGGGGGATGAAGTAGAGCTATTCAATTTGCATAAAATATTGAATTGTGATTTTTATTGCCTTTATAATGCATTTATGATTTTTATTTGCCATTTAAACAGTGTAGACACTTCTAAGAGGTCATAGCAATCATAGCTTATATACTATTCTATTAAATTGAATGAAAAATAGTTCAAATTAAAGGTGCAACGTCTATCTGACATTTTGTAGTATGTACTCATTACAACCTGAACCTGTCTGACGTGTTGTAGCATGTACTCATTACAACCTCTGTCTGACGTGTTGTAGCATGTACTCATTACAACCTCTGTCTGACGTGTTGTAGCATGTACTCATTACAACCTCTGTCTGACGTGTTGTAGCATGTACTCATTACAACCTCTGTCTGACGTGTTGTAGCATGTACTCATTACAACCTCTGTCTGACGTGTTGTAGCATGTACTCATTACAACCTCTGTCTGACGTGTTGTAGTATGTACTCATTACAACCTCTGTCTGACGTGTTGTAGTATGTACTCATTACAACCTCTGTCTGACGTGTTGTAGTATGTACTCATTACAACCTCTGTCTGACGTGTTGTAGTATGTACTCATTAAAACCTGAGCCTGACTGACGTGTTGTAGTATGTACTCATTCCAACCTCTGTCTGACGTGTTGTAGTATGTACTCATTACAACCTCTGTCTGACATTTTGTAGTATGTACTCATTACAACCTCTGTCTGACGTGTTGTAGTATGTACTCATTAAAACCTGAGCCTGACTGACGTGTTGTAGTATGTACTCATTCCAACCTCTGTCTGACGTGTAGTAGCATGTACTCATTACAACCTCTGTCTGACGTGTTGTAGTATGTACTCATTACAACCTCTGTCTGACGTGTTGTAGCATGTACTCATTACAACCTCTGTCTGACGTGTTGTACCATGTACTCATTACAACCTCTGTCTGACGTGTTGTAGCATGTACTCATTACAACCTCTGTCTGACGTGTTGTAGCATGTACTCATTACAACCTCTGTCTGACGTGTTGTAGCATGTACTCATTACAACCTCTGTCTGACGTGTTGTAGCATGTACTCATTACAACCTCTGTCTGACGTGTTGTAGCATGTACTCATTACAACCTCTGTCTGACGTGTTGTAGCATGTACTCATTACAACCTCTGTCTGACGTGTTGTAGCATGTACTCATTACAACCTCTGTCTGACGTGTTGTAGCATGTACTCATTACAACCTCTGTCTGACGTGTTGTAGCATGTACTCATTACAACCTCTGTCTGACGTGTTGTAGCATGTACTCATTACAACCTCTGTCTGACGTGTTGTAGCATGTACTCATTACAACCTCTGTCTGACGTGTTGTAGCATGTACTCATTACAACCTCTGTCTGACGTGTTGTAGCATGTACTCATTACAACCTCTGTCTGACGTGTTGTAGCATGTACTCATTACAACCTCTGTCTGACGTGTTGTAGCATGTACTCATTACAACCTCTGTCTGACGTGTTGTAGTATGTACTCATTACAACCTCTGTCTGACATTTTGTAGTATGTACTCATTACAACCTCTGTCTGACGTGTTGTAGTATGTACTCATTAAAACCTGAGCCTGACTGACGTGTTGTAGTATGTACTCATTACAACCTCTTTTCAATTTGTAGTGCAGTGGATATAAAGTCTACACACCCCTGTTACAATGCCTCGTTTTTGTGATGTAAAAGAATGAGACAAAGATAAATCATGTCAGAATGTTTTCCAATTTTAATGTGACCTACAATGTGAACAATTCAATTGGAAAACAAACTGACATCTTCAAGGGGGAAAAATAGAAACCTTACAATAACCTGGTTGCATAACTGTGCACACCCTCTTATAACTGGGGTTGTGGCTGTGTTCAGAATTATCTAATCAAATTCAAATATTAGATATACCATGGAACACAGTGAAGACAGTGATCATCAAGTGGAGAAAATATGGCACAACAGAGACATTACCAACAACTGGAATTCCCTCCAAAATTGATGAAAAGACGAGAAGAAAACTGGTCAGGGAGGTTTCCAAGAGGCCTACAGCAACATTAAAGGAACTGCAGGAATTTCTGGCAAGTACTGGCTGTGCTACATGTGACAACAATCTCCCATATTCTTCATATGAATGGGCTATGGGGTAGGGTGGCAAGACGGAAGCCTTTTCTTACAAAGACAAATATCCAAGCCTGGCTTCAGCTGGAACCGGGGCCTTAGTCAGGGTGGAGGAAATTACGAACAGTTCCAAATACCAGGCAATTTTGGCACAAAACCTTCAGGCGTCCGTTAGAAAGCTGAAGATGAAGAGGAAGTTCACCTTTCTGCACGACAATGACACAAAGCACACTTCCAAATCCACAAAAGCATGGCTTCACCAGAAAAAGATTTTGGAGGTTTTGGAATGGCCCATTCCCAAACCTGAATCCAATTGAACATCTGTGGGGTGATCTGAAGAGGGCTGTGCACAGGAGATGTCCTCGCAATCTGACAGATTTGGAAACGCTTTTGCAAAGAAGACTGGGCAAATATAGCCACGTCAAGATGTGCCATGCTAATAGACTCCTACCCAAACAGACGGAGTGCTGTAATTAAATCAAAAGGTGCTTTGACAAAGTATTAGTTTAAGTGTGTGCACACTTATGCAACCAGGTTATTGTGAGTTTTTTATTTTTTGTTTGTTTTTCAATTTAATTGTTCACGCTATAGGTCACATTAAAGGTGGAAAAAATTATTTATCTTTTTATCTCATTCTTGTACATCACAAGAACCTGGCATTTTAACAAGGGTGTGTATAATTTGTATATCCACTGTATGTACTACAGTACTGCAATGCATTGGCTCCGTTGACAGGACCTTCCCAGCTGAGATTTTCTCTCGTATTAAGTATGTTTGCTGGCGCTGACATTGAAGCCAAAATTCTTGATTACCATACTTATGTGTATGTGGAACAATGTCTATCGCTAGTTAAACGCTGACTAACACTGAAAAACCTTCAAGTATTTCAACAAAACAATGTAAATACCCAAGCCATGTATAAACTGTCACAATTATGGAGATGCGAAATGAATCCTACTTCGGTCCACTTCCCAAGTGGCCAAGCCTGTGTTGCGTGGTGTGTGGGAGCCATGTGTGTGTTGTTGCAAACTATTATGGGATTAGTCCAGGAATGAAAACTGAATACTTAAAAAAAACAACCTGCGACAGAGTTTTTGTGTTCCACTACTGGCATACTAATGCTGACCAGAACAGACTGGCCCTGCGTGCAGGCCGACTAGTGTGTCTTATTGGCCGTGCCAAAAATTGCAGATTTTAATTATAATTTTGATTAATTGTACCCTAGGTTAAAGATCAACATGGGTTAGTAATGGGCATAATGGAAATAGTATTACATTTAGGGAAGATATGGCCCTGGCATTGATCACTAGTAGAAGAAGTGTTTGACTAGGAATGGATGGTTAAACCCTAATTGTTCCTGATCTCTATTAACTTTATGTCCCTGTATTACATCTGATCAGTGTCTCTCTACCAGGATGAAGCAGGCAGGGTTTTTCCAAGCTGAAAATTAGTCAAAGGTGGTACCACAACTACCACTACCCCGCGCTCTACCGGACGCCACCTCTGTGATTTACTTTATATAATATCTGGCCACTATATTATAGTGTAAAATCTGCCCTGTTGTCCACTTGAGCAGCCTCAATGTTCTCCCTAATAGCAACCTAAAGACAATGTAGGTTTTTACCCTCATGTGTTTGTTTTTTTCTCCTCTGTCTGTCCAGGACCAGTAGACATTTAATTGGGTTTAAGTGCATTCACTGTCAAAACCATGTTTTGATCCAGGAATCATATGAAATCACTCATCAAGCTTTATAAATAATCAGTCATTATTATTGTTGTTATACTATGTTCTTGTTCATTTGACTTGCATTAAATCCCCTTCAGAGCTGTAGGCCTATTTATTACAGCCTTGTTTTTTCCATTCCATTAACCAGGATGAAGCAGGTGTCGATGGTGCAGTGTGACTACACCCATTCTATTAACCATGTCCTCCCTTCATCAGATTGACATCGAGGTGAATGGAGAGTCAGTGGAGCTGCATATGAAGTTGGGAGACAATGGGGAGGCGTTCTTTGTCCAGGAGACAGAACAACAGAATGTGAGTTAGTCCTAACTATGCCTTAAAGCCTCTTACTGTCAGGTCCATATCCATACTATTCAAGGCTTGTTCTTATCAACAATGTAAGCTTGTGGTACCGGGACAAGAGCTGTAGAACCGGTTGTAACATGATCCCTGAAGCAGTGGTTCTGAAACTAATATTTTTCTGTTAGGAGATGCCGATCCAGCCCTGCTAAGGTCCTCTTCATGTAGATAATATGATTGTCTCTGTCATGGCAGTAAATTACAGCCCACTCAGCCACCTTCCCCATCCCCATTTGTTATAATGATAGATTAGTTGAGGTTGTTCAGGGTTTTCACACTTTGTTCTGTTAAGAAGCTTTTCTCATGACCCTTGGTATTTGACATTTGTCAGGTATTGAGCCCAGAGTTTTTTTTTATCCCCAATGCCCGGCCCATGTTTGAAGGATACGAAACTCTATATAATATTTCCTAGGCCTGTAAAATATTACATAGCTTTATATATTATAATGGAGATCTGAATGATATTACGGATACCTGTCAGTTAGTTGATAATGATATAACGTGGACCTGTTGGTTAATTGATAATGATTTTGCGGAGACCTGTCGGTTAGTTGATAATGATATTACGGAGACCTGTTGGTTAATTGATAATGATTTTGCGGAGACCTGTCGGTTAGTTGATAATGATATTACGGAGACCTGTTGGTTAATTGATAATGATTTTGCGGAGACCTGTCGGTTAGTTGATAATGATATTACGGAGACCTGTCGGTTAGTTGATAATGATATTACGGAGACCTGACGGTTAGTTGATAATGATATTAAGGAGACCTGTCGGTTAGTTGATAATGATATTAAGGAGACCTGTCGGTTAGTTGATAATGATATTACGGAGACCTGTCGGTTAGTTGATAATGATATAACGTGGACCTGTTGGTTAATTGATAATGATTTTGCGGAGACCTGTCGGTTAGTTGATAATGATATTACGGAGACCTGTTGGTTAATTGATAATGATTTTGCGGAGACCTGTCGGTTAGTTGATAATGATATTACGGAGACCTGTTGGTTAATTGATAATGATTTTGCGGAGACCTGTCGGTTAGTTGATAATGATATTACGGAGACCTGTCGGTTAGTTGATAATGATATTACGGAGACCTGACGGTTAGTTGATAATGATATTAAGGAGACCTGTCGGTTAGTTGATAATGATATTAAGGAGACCTGTCGGTTAGTTGATAATGATATTACGGAGACCTGTCGGTTAGTTGATAATGATGTAACGTGGACCTGTTGGTTAATTGATAATGATTTTGCGGAGACCTGTCGGTTAGTTGATAATGATATTACGGAGACCTGTCGGTTAATTGATAATGATTTTGCGGAGACCTGTCGGTTAGTTGATAATGATATTGCGGAGACCTGTCGGTTAGTTGATAATGATATTACGGAGACCTGTCGGTTAGTTGATAATGATATTACGGAGACCTGTCGGTTAGTTGATAATGATATTACGGAGACCTGTCGGTTAGTTGATAATGATATTACGGAGACCTGTCGGTTAGTTGATAATGATATTACGGAGACCTGTCGGTTAGTTGATAATGATATTACGGAGACCTGTCGGTTAGTTGATAATGATATTACGGAGACCTGTCGGTTAGTTGATAATGATATTACGGAGACCTGTCGGTTAGTTGATAATGATATTACGGAGACCTGTCGGTTAGTTGATAATGATATTACGGAGACCTGTCGGTTAGTTGATAATGATATTACGGAGACCTGACGGTTAGTTGATAATGATATTACGGAGACCTGTAGGTTAGTTGATAATGATATTACGGAGACCTGTGGGTTAGTTGATAATGATATTACGGAGACCTGTAGGTTAGTTGATAATGATATTACGGAGACCTGTCGGTTAGTTGATAATGATATTACGGAGACCTGTCGGTTAGTTGATAATGATATTACGGAGACCTGACGGTTAGTTGATAATGATATTACGGAGACCTGACGGTTAGTTCATTCTGTCTTGTTGTCTAGGAGATCGTCCCGGCACACCTTTCTACCTCCCCTCTCCCCACTGAGGTTCACATGTTTTGGATCTCAGAGGTCTCTGAACGAGGAGGAGGTTCAGTGGGGGGACCTCCAGACAGACGTGATGACACAGCTGAGGACCACAAAGAGACGTCAGGGGACCCCAACGCTCATACTGTCACGCACACACACAGCCCTGGTGTGGTAGCTGTGAAGAAAAAGAAGAGGAGGAGGAGAAAGCATAAAGGAGACCCGCGAAGGGAGGAGCTGACTCCTCCGACAGGCTCCAGTACTGCAGCTGTCCAGACTCCATCCGCCCCGCCCTCAGCTCCAGCTGCAGCCGAGGACATATTTGAGTTGGAGCTGAGCTCTGACGAGGACACCACCTCATCACGGTTAGCACAGATGCCATAGTCAGTGTCTGTCTGTAGTCAGTGTCTGTCTGTAGTCAGTGTCTCTCGGCTGATGGTGCCTGATAGCAGCTGTGTGTGTGAATCTATTTCCACAGGTAGTTTTGTTAAAAATATGTTAGTATGTGGTTCATTTAGGAAAAACATTTCCGTGATCTTACTAGTTGTTGTTATTGTTGTTGTTTTTTTGGTATTTTTTGCATTGACTGTACAGTATATTATATAAGATGCTAGTTTTTGAAGATATGCTGTTTGTCTAACTGCTCCAGTTGTTTTTGAAGATATGCTAGATGTCTAACTTCTTCAGTTGTTTTTAAAGATGTGCGAGTTGTCTGACAGATTTGTGTTACTGTCACTCCAGATCTCCTTCTATGAATGTGATCCGGGACATAGATCCTAAATTGCCTGCTGCCAGACATAACCTGGAGAGATACCCCTACTCTGATGGAGACTGGTCCCCATCTGACAGGTACAAACACACACACCTGGTCCTCTTCTGAGAAGTACACTAATACGTTTCAGACACTGCACACACACACACACCTGGTTCCCATCAGAGAGGTACACTAACACCTTTCAGACACTCTACTTACACACACTGTTTTTCTGTCTTTTTCTCCAGTCATGGCCACAGTCTGTCTGTGGCCTTTTCTCCTAAGAGTGACAGTGAACTGATGGCTCATCCTTCAGAGAGCATGCTCCGAGCAGAGAGCCACATGCAGTGGACTTGGGGGGAGTTCCCAGAACCCACCAGGGTAAGACCCTACTCTCACACTGTCTCACTCTCACACTGTCTCACTTTCACACTCTCTCACTCTCTCACTCTCACACTCTCACACTCTCACTCTCTCACTGTCTCACTCTCTCACTGTCTCACTCTCTCACTGTCTCACTCTCTCACTGTCTCACTCTCACACTGTCTCAAGAGTTATGGACCAACTAACTGACTTGATGAATCTATGTAGACAGCTTGTCATGAATCAGATTGTTTGATACTGAAATCCATAGAAAACTGATATAAAGCCCTGGAATTCAGGTGAAGACACGTCATGGGTTTCTAACCTACAGCATTCAGGCTGTGCTGCTCCAGGACTTGACTGGTTGGGTTTACCCTAAACCTGTTAAGTCAGGTTGCAGGTGGACTGGGATACATCATATTGTCACTGGCAACTGAAAGAATCGTTAGAACTTCTTCTGTGATGTAATCAAATATCAGGGGTGAACAAAGTGATGTAATCACAACATGATGTAATCCAAGCTGTCAGTGGTTGACCTTTTCTCATGACCCTTGGTATTTGACATTTGTCATCCACTCCTACAGGTGATGAAGAGGGACAGAGCAGACACACACTACATCACTCCCACAGAGAACACTCACTTCAGGGTCATCCTCAGCTCCCAGGCCATGGGTGACAACAGCGAGACTGGGGAGGAGACAGAGGGAGGGAATGAGGGAGAAATGAGGAGGAGGGTGTCAGAGGAGGAGGATTGTGGACATGTGTGTCCCATCGTCAAACCTGAACCACGAAGCCCTCTGTCGTCCGCTCCTGCTCGTCCACCTGTCAACTCTGTTTCCTTAATTTCTCCGGTCATTCCTGTGACTTGTGACAGTTGTTTTTCTGTCACCCCGGTCAGTTCTGTAATATCATCTATGACATCAGAAAGTCCTGTGACAACGGTCAGCTTCTCTGACAATGTAACTCTCACCTCGCCCTTGACCACCTCCTCGCCCTTGACCACCTCCTCCCCTCTCACTACTTCTGAGACCCTGGAGGTACAGGGCCTGTCCCCTCCTCTCCTCACCTCCTCTGCTGCTGCTAGTCAAATGGCTGGAGACATAGGCCTCACCCCCTCCCAGACCAGCCTCCCTGACTCCCCCACTAAGAAGAAAGGTGTTCCCAAGAGGAACAAGCACCAGGGCCCTGAAGACATCTACCTGGATGATCTCAACGTGCTGGAACCTGACGTGGCTGCTAGATATTTCCCCAAGAGGTCTGTAAGTCCGTAGGCACATGCATACATCCAAACTTCTGTGGTCTAATCCAGGTTTTTCTCCAGTGAAGCAGAGGCCAGCAAATCTAAGTTGTGGCTGGACTCAGAGCTGCGGTCGGGTTCCTTGTCCGGCTCCCAGTCTCCCCAATCAGTCGGCAGCGCTGCAGCGGACAGTGGGACAGAGTGTCTCTCTGACTCGACCTCTGACCTGCCTGATGTCACCCTTTCACTTTGTGGAGGCCTCAGTGACAACGCTGACATTTCCAAAGGTAGAATACAACAAGTTACTGAAAAACCTAACTGTACTTTCTCCTAATACTACTGTAAATGAATAACCTAACAGTACTTTCTCCTAATACTACTGTAAATAAATAACCCAACAGGACTTTCTCCTAATTATACTGTAAATTAGTAACCTAACAGGACTTAATCCTAATATTACTGTAAACTAATAACCTAACAAGACTTTATCATAACGCTGATGTAAATTAACGTAACAGGGCTTTATCCTAACACTACTGTAAATTAACGTAACAGGGCTTTATCCTAACACTACTGTAAATTAACATAACAGCGCTTTATCCTAACACTACTGTAAATTAACGTAACAGGGCTTTATCCTAACACTACTGTAAATTAACATAACAGCGCTTTATCCTAACACTACTGTAAATTAACGTAACAGCGCTTTATCCTAACACTACTGTAAATTAACGTAACAGCGCTTTATCCTAACACTACTGTCCATCTGTCCAACAGCTATTTAGTTCCGTAGTGATGTTTGGAATGTATCAACTGAAATGTGGAGTTCTCTGTCCCTGGTTGATTGTTCATGGTAATACTGCAATGTTTTTTGTTTTTCTATGTTTCTCTCCAGAGAAGTTCATGGAACATATGATAACGTATAATGAGTTTGCTGAGAACCCTGCAATTATAGATAACCCGAACTTGGTTGTTCAAATCAATAACAGGTGAGAATTCATCCTTCTATCAAATGTATTTTATAAAGCCTTTTTTACATCAGGAGTTGTAACCCCAAAGAGCAACCAAAAACAAGAAATGTATGTATAGTGGCTACGGAAAACTCCCTAGTCGTGTCGGAACCTAAAAAGAAACCTATAGAGTTGCTGGACTCTTCTGGCTGAGAACCCAGCTATTATTTATAACCAAATAATCTGATTAATAACAGATGAGAAACTGATCAATTATTGATAAGAACCCAGCCCTTAAAGATAAGATCTCTGGATTATTTACGGTTATTTCCTTTAGAAGATGCCCTTATCTGGCATGACTTACAGCAGCTAGTGCATACATTGTCATTTCATATGTGGTTTGGTATCTCTGTTTTCTGGATTAGTACTCATTTCTGAATGACACAGAACCCAGAAATTCTGACCAGGGAACAGAGATAGGACCCATATCTGTGATGCCGGTTGGTACCTCTGTCGTCGGTTGCTCGCTCGGTACCTCTGCCCGGTCGGAGAAACTGAGTTTTCTCTCTCTTCCAGATACTATAACTGGACTTTAGCCGCTCCGCTGATCCTCAGTCTACAAGCTTTCCAGAAGAACTTACCAAAGGTTAACTCACTTTCATTTACATGTTATTCATTTAGCAAGTGCTTTTATTCAGAGTGGTGATGTTATTTTAGATACTCTTTGAAAAGGTAGGGTTATAGATGATGGGCAGGGTTTTGGATCTCCTTACTTCAACAGGAAGCTTATTCCACCACTCAGGCGCAGGTAAGAAGAATTTTACTCGAGTAGAAGCTTGGGGTAGGATATGTTTTTTTTGCATAGCTGGAAGGCATGGAGAAGCAGTTCTCCTGGTTGCAAGCAGAGAGGAGCATCATCGCTGTTTAGGATGGTTCAAGCTTGACAGAGTGGAGGAACTTGTGAAGAGTGAACACCAGGCAGGGTTTTTTAAACAGGTGTTACCTCAACATTTCTGAAATCTCTGCCTATCTGTCTGTGTCTGTAACTGCCTGTCTGTCTGTACCTGCCCGCCTGTCTGTCTGTACATGCTCGTCTGTGTGTCTGTCTGTCTGGATCTGTCTGGTTGCAGGCTACAGAAGAGGCTTGGGTAAAAGAGAAGATGCCAAAGAAGTCTGGTCGCTGGTGGTTCTGGAGGAAGAGAGCTGACAGCTCAGTGAAACAGGTACATATATAATTGCGTCATTGTTATTATTGATATAAATTAAGAGACCACCGCAAATTAAACGCTTCTCTTCCTCACTCAAAACCTTCCTTTTCAACTTTTTTGGAAAGGAAAGAAAAAGGTTGCAGTGGTCTCTTAATTTTTTCCAGTGTTGTATGTATAGTTGAGTCTGACCCTCAACACTGACAATCACCACAAATTTCTCTGTCTGAGACCAAGATGGAAACCAAAGATCAACTGGATGAAGGGAGAGACTCTCTGTCTCAGGACAGCATGGTCTTACCGTGAGTTATTGCCCCAGCACTACTACATCACTACTATATTCATCACTACTCAATACTCAATCACTACTTCATCGCAGCAATATTTCACAACATCACTACTCTATCACATCACCACTGCACGCCATCACCACTGCACGCCATCACCACTGCACGCCATCACCACTGCACGCCATCACCACTGCACGCCATCACCACTGCATGCCATAACTGCTGCCTTATATCACCACTACTGCAATACATCCCTACTACTACTAAACCACATTATCACTACTACTACACTACGTCACTACTACTACACTATGTCACTGCTGCACTATTTGACTGCTGCGCTCCATTACCACATTCTAGATCTACTACTACTGCAGCTACTGCAGCTACATCGCTACTGCAGCTACATCACTACTGCAGCTACATCACTACTGCAGCTACTGCACTACATCACTACTACAGCTACAGCACTACATCACTACTACAGCTACAGCACTACATCACAACTGCACTACATCACTACTGCAGCTACTGCACTACATCACTACTACAGCTACTGCACTACATCACTACTACAGCTACAGCACTACTGCACTACATCACTACTGCACTACATCACTACTGCAGCTACTGCACTACATCACTACTGCACTACAGCACTACTGCAGCTACAGCACTACTGCAGCTACAGCACTACTGCAGCTACAGCACTACTGCAGCTACAGCACTACATCACTACTGCAGCTACTGCACTACATCACTACTGCAGCTACTGCGCTACATAATACAGTAGTACTAAACTCCATCTGTCCCACTACCAATATAACTATGGCCAGCTCTGAAGCCTAAATGCAGTCTAGACAGATGTGAATCTATCTATAGCCGCATTTCCACTGCAGGAACCAGGGTCTAGAACCAGGAACCAGGGACTATATTTTACCCCCAAAACAGGGGGTATCTGCTGGAGGGGTAGGACTTTCCCAGAGTACCCGAACTTTGGGGTGGGGGTTGCAGTGATGAACATCTGATTGGTCGATGTTAGTAGTGTAGAGGCTACTCGTAGAAGTTTTCAACAGCCATTTTTAAATGTCCTCAGCAGAGTAAAGTTAAAGGAGATTATTTTGCTTATAAAAACAGAAGAACATATTATGGAGAAGAAATTGAACTACAGATGGAATTGCAGTAAAGGGAAATGGCAGGAGACGCGGCTGACAGTTAATTGCATTGAGCAATCATACATTTTGATACACAATTTTATAATAAATATTGGCAGACATTTAATATATACTTTATTTTGTGTTAACCATAAAAGTTACTATCTTGGTCGAGAAATTAATGTCCTATTTATTTATTTACGTGTATAATCTGGGGCGTATATTCTGTTGCATGTCAATCATCTAACTAATGTTGTTAATAGTAAATCCTTAGGCTTTTTCCTGAGGCTGCACATGCATAAATGTAACTATTCCAGCAGCCAATATCAATCACACACACGATATACAGTATGTGCCTCCTGTCTCCAATGATACATTATTTAAAATAATTTAATTTTATACTAATGAAATTAAAAAAGCTGCCAACTGTGATTATCCAGATACTGCCTTCTGAAGCATTTCTAAATTTGGTTCAAGTAGTTTAATGCTCCTTCAAAATTTCCTTGGAGCTCCTTATTTAATTTAAACTCCATGCTAATTTCAGGACAAGATTAGTTTCCAAACCGTATTTTTTGCCTTGTATTTAGAGTTGTGATACAAAAGCTGGGTGGATAATTTAGGTGACCAGGGAGCTTATTGTGCCCTCGTTTCTCGTGGGTAGCAGACAGACACCGTCTTTTATTCAGACAGAAACCTAACATGCATTTGAGATGATAAACTCCAAAGTGATGAGAACCCGTATGCATTATCCATTCACACTAACACCACCGAAGACCAAGTCCACGCCTTAAAGATGTGTACACAAACATATCCTGCAAGTTAAGTGAGTTGATCATTATTCACATGGGGAAACTGCCGGGAGAAGCTTCAAATAACTAAACAAGTTGTTAGTTATTTATACCTTGCACATTTGTATTTTGCACCTAAATATTTGGAGATAAATAGTTGTGGAACAAAATGTGTATATAGTAGCTGTTTGTGTAAATCTGAAAACAGAAGAACTCCCAAAATCTCACTTAATGCTGAAATGTTAATTATCACTACAGATAAAGAACAAAAAGGTTTTATGCGTGATAGTGTGAATCTGTGTCAGTCATCTCATCTCACAGTCAATCTCCACAATAGCTCATAAAGCCCAATAAATAAGGATCAACGGCAGCGCCACTTGAATCTCCTCTCCTCTTACTGGGCTGTTGCCATGTCACTTTGCATGGCGTGCGTGCTTGTGTCAGAGTAAGAACTTACGCCAGCGGACTAATTGGATTAATCATGGGTCTTTAGACTGCGGTAGAAACGCCCACACAACAATGGGCTGAAGGAACCCTTTAGTTTCTTGAAAAATATGTTCCTGGGACTAAACGTTCCTAGTATTTTTGGTGGAATTGTGGATTATGTAACTGTTTCCTTGTCCAGTAAGGAGGCAGGTGAATCTATCCATATAACTGTGTCCTTGTCCAGTAAGGAGGCAGGTGAATCTATCCATATAACTGTGTCCTTGTCCAGTAAGGAGGCAGGTGAATCTATCCATATAACTGTGTCCTTGTCCAGTAAGGAGGCAGGTGAATCTATCCATATAACTGTGTCCTTGTCCAGTAAGGAGGCAGGTGAATCTATCCATATAACTGTGTCCTTGTCCAGTAAGGAGGCAGGTGAATCTATCCATATAACTGTGTCCTTGTCCAGTAAGGAGGCAGGTGAATCTATCCATATAACTGTGTCCTTGTCCAGTAAGGAGGCAGGTGAATCTATCCATATAACTGTGTCCTTGTCCAGTAAGGAGGCAGGTGAATCTATCCATATAACTGTGTCCTTGTCCAGTAAGGAGGCAGGTGAATCTATCCATATAACTGTGTCCTTGTCCAGTAAGGAGACAGGGGAGTCATCCAGTGATGAAACAGGGGAGGTGAGGACTGCTGCCTTTCAGGAGAGACTCCAGGGATCAGAGGACCTGTCTCATCAACCACACCTTCACCCTCACAGCCCCTATGCCTACAGGAAGTCTCTACGCCTCTCCTCAGAACAGATAGTAAGCACACATATGCAAATGGACAGTTAGTTTTTGTCTGTTTAGAGAGGTACATTGTCCTGAAGGTAATCCATATGTTATGATTGTTTAAATCCCATGTGACATTGTTATATTAAATGCCTCTGGCTTTGAGTGGTTACTAATTATAAATGTAGCACTGCCTTGTAGAAACGCTCCCTCTGGTGGAGATGCTGGGTGGGTTAGAGCTCCCTCTGGTGGAGATGCTGGGTGGGTTAAAGCCAGTTAAAGCTCTCTGATGAAAAGTCAAGACTGATATATCTTCCTTACCATTTAAAAAACCGAAGTACACCCCCTGGAAAGTTTTAACACATTGATATTTGGACATATGAATATTTAAGCCAAATTGCAACCACATTCCACGACATTGATGAAGGTTACACAATTTAACAAAACATTCAAAATATATTTTAAACCAAGCAATTAAAATAAACAATTTCCTTATGCAGAAAAAGTTATACAACCTACCTTAGCCAGCCTATAAACTGGCTAAAATTAGAATCAGGTGCACCAAAACAGGTTACATTGCGGAGTAAACTTGGTCTGGGTTGCTCCTCACCTTACATGGCTGTGGTAACATCATGTCAAAATGTATAGATCTATCTGAGGCCCTCAGAACAAAAACTGTTCAACTGATTATCTACAAAGTCCAGACCACTGGCATAGGTCAGGTTGTTCACTAAATTTAGCTCAAGAGCTGACCAAATTGAAGTCTCTAAAAACTCAAGGTTAACATCAAGGGGATCAATCAATCAGTGTAGTGCAGGAGTCAAATGATGCATGATGAATGAATGATTTCAAAGTGTAATCTTGTGTTTTCATTTGTTAAATGGGGTTAGGTGAAGATTTACGTGGTGTATTTACTTTTTTATGGCTGAATGACAGGCCAGTATCGGTTGTTCAGGGTTAGTGACCAGGAACCCTAAACAAAAATTAGGCTAAGAATAACGTCGAACTCTGAGTTAGCCCTGTTTTTTTGGAACAGGATAAATTATATTGTTCATTATTCATTCTCTATCGGGCATTTGTGCGGAACCACTTTCTGACCTGTGAGTAATTGCCCAATTTTTGTTCAACCCCTTGAATTAATCTTGGTTGTTTCATTTCAAATCCATTGTGGTGGCGTACAGAGCCAAAATTATGAAAATGTTGTAAGAGTCCAAATATTTCCAGACCTATTGTATATATGTACCGAATGAATGTATTGCTTGTATTTTAGGTTGCTATTTAGGAGGACATTGTAGTGTCAATTAGCTGCTCAAGTGAACAACAGGGCAGATTTAACACTATATATAATACTTGTCTTGTCTAAATGTGTATCCAGATCTTATATAAAGTTTATCAGAGGGGGGTTTGGGGGCATAACTCCTGGTGTTAGTGATGAATTATAGGTAATGTAGTCCTTCTCTTCCCTTTAGGCCAGTCTGAAGCTAAAGGAGGGGCCTAATGATGTAACCTTCAGCATTACTACCCAGTACCAGGGTACCTGTCGATGTGAAGGAACCATCTACCTCTGGAACTGGGACGACAAGGTCATTATCTCAGACATCGATGGAACCATCACCAAGTAAGTCCAACTATACAGCTTCAACATACATTTCTAAGTAGGACAACTTTCATTATGACAAAGGCCCTACCTAGGACAGAGATGGGGACAAGTCACACATGGTCAAGTCCAAGCAAGTCTCAAGTCTAAACCATCAAGTCTCGAGTCAAGTCTCAAGTCACAGTTCAGATAAATCAAGCAAGTCAAGTCAAGTCAAGGGTTCACCCTAAGCAAGTCAAGTCGAGTCCTTATAAGTTTCAAGTCAAGTCAAGTCACAGTACTAAAGAGATGAACACACACACACACACTGTCCTCTGTTTCTGACGTGCGCTTGGTGCGAAGCTCGATATCGATATCTTCCGCTGTAAAATTTTTTGGGGGGACGAAGCGGAGGGATCTTGAATCAGCCTGAAGGGGTTGTATTCGCTATAACAACCGCCTCGCTATACCTTATCCGGCTTATTACATGGCTACCTACCAAATAAATCTATAATTTCACACAAAATATTGATTTCAAAAGGAATTTATTGATTTAAAAACGATTGTATTGCTTCCTCTAAAGAAAATAGTCCGTTCCGTCTCTGGTTAGAATCCTGCTGCGTCCATAGAAACGCACTGTTTTTCATGGCAACGGTCTGTTATCAAGAAATAACACGCATTCTGCACTGGAATTCAGCCAAAACATGTAATAAGGGCTAATAATAACAACCTTATAAACTAATTATTGTGACTGAAAAACTGCCTAATATGTAATTACGCTGTAATTATTCTTGTCTGTATGAGTAAAAAAAATAAACTCTTCGAAATGTTTAGGTGCTAATCACATCGGCGCCTCCATGTTAGCCTTTCATGCAGTAAAGTTAACTGTTATGGTGTAAGCACAATGCTTTTTAGTTTCCACACGCAGTCCACAAACACTTGAAAATGCCCACATTTAATACAGACATTATAGCCTACGTGTAATAATATACATGCCCGCTCATTTTAAGATGCCCATCAACATTAAAATTCAGGCTATGCCACTGTTATAGTCAAATTCCCTTACATCTATTTACCAGATGTATTCAGTAATGATAATGGTCACATTTCTAACAAGAAAAAAAACAAACATAATATGCAACATAAGGCCAAATTATGACAAACAAAAGATTAATTCATTACATTAGTAACTTAATCGTTATAGATCTTAGTGAAACTGAATATAAAGAGATTACTTTCTTACCTTTCCTTGGGGTTCTTAAAATAACGAATGAAATTGACGTTGTTGCATATTTTGCATCTGGCAAATCTTTTTTTATTCACACGGTCCAGTTCAAAGTCCTTGTATCCAAACGATACAATTTGTGGAGCTCACCTAACGTTACTGTCTGCCATGTTTGGCGCGGTTTGAATTGTGCTGCGTTAAAGGCACATACGCTGATTAGTGCTGCTGATGTCACAACATATAAAATAATTTTATTGCTGTTTGTTTATTATAAGTTCAAGTCATTGTCGAGTCTTCCACTTCAAGTCAAGTCAAGTCTCAAGTAAATTGTTCTCAAGTCAAAGTCAAGTCAAGTCATTTACATACTTTAATCAAGCAAGTCACAAGTCCTGAAAATTGTGACTCGAGTCAGACTCGATATATAAAGGCTCTAGGCCGTAGCGGATATATAAAGGCTCTAGGCCGTAGCGGATATAAAGGCTCTAGGCCGTAGCGGATATAAAGGCTCTAGGCCGTAGCGGATATAAAGGCTCTAGGCCGTAGCGGATATAAAGGCTCTAGGCCGTAGCGGATATAAAGGCTCTAGGCCGTAGCGGATATAAAGGCTCTAGGCCGTAGCGGATATAAAGGCTCTAGGCCGTAGCGGATATAAAGGCTCTAGCGGTGGATGTAAACGCTCTAGGCAGGTGTCTGTGTCTTTGTGTCAGAGGTTATGGTATGAGTCAACCAGTGACCGTGGATGTAACCATGGAGACTGGAGGTTATGGTATGAGTCAACCAGTGACCGTGGATGTAACCATGGAGACTGGAGGTTATGGTATGAGTCAACCAGTGACCGTGGATGTAACCATGGAGACTGGAGGTTATGCTATGAGTCAAATAGTGACAATAGAAGGGTACTTCAAAATTTTTAACAACAGTAATGTTATGAGTGACAAACTTCCACTGATCAGTTTGGAACAACACATACAGTATATGTGAAGCTCAATGTTCTTCCAGATTCACTGCACTTTTAGAGAAGACAATGCTGTTGTTGTTATTATAATTAAGAGACAAAAGTACAAAACATGACACCATTTAATTTTTCATTTTGTTGAATTCTGTGTTTTTCTCTGGACTCCGTGATTCTGCGTTATTCACTTCACCTGTCAGTGGTCATAATGTTATGGCTGATGGGTGTATCAGTGTTATTCACTTCACCTGTCAGTGGTCATAATGTTATGGCTGATCGATGTAAATTACTCTTACGATTCGGCATTACTGGTTTAGGTTAAAGTTTAGGCATAAAGGATAGGTTAGTCAGGCTAAGGTTAGATTTAGGGTTAGGGAATAGGGAACATGGAATTCTTTGTTAGATTTCATGTCCAGATAGAAAAAAAATATGTGGGTTGCGTGTGTGTCTGTGTGCATGTTCATCAAAAAGTCTCCTTCCAGTTAGGTTAGGTTTGGGGTTAGAATAAGGCCGGGGTTACATTTTGGATTAAGGTTAGATTTTTGTGGTAAAGGTTAAGTGAGTCAGAGAAATTACATTTCTCAACAGTTTAAATCTCTAAAGCACAGTTTAAATAAAATATTCTGTTAATGACACCTCCCTCTGTCTTATTATACCAACTGTCTCTTTTACAGGTCTGATGTATTCGGTCAGATCTTGCCCCAGCTTGGTAAAGACTGGACCCATCAGGGCATAGCTAAGCTGTACCACTCTGTGGCAGAGAATGGTTATAAGTTCCTGTACTGCTCAGCAAGAGCTATCGGCATGGCTGACATGACCAGAGGTTACCTGCAGTGGGTCAATGATGACGGAACAATTCTACCTAGAGGTCCCCTGATGCTGTCGCCCAGCAGTCTCTTCTCTGCCTTCCACAGGTAGGATACCATACCATGCACACACATCTAACACAACTCAAACCATATGCACACATCTAACACAACACACACCATGCACACATATCTAACACAATTCACATACCTAACATAATGCAGGTATGGAGCCCCCACCATGTAATTCTGATAGAATTCTCTTGTCTAATGCGTGTATCTGCTTTAGGGAGGTGATCGAGAAGAAGCCTGAGATCTTTAAGATTGAGTGTCTGACAGACATCAGGAACCTCTTCCAGCACAACAAGAGACCCTTCCACGCCGCCTTTGGAAACAGAACCAACGTTAGTGGAGATACATTGTACATAAACAGAACCAATGTTAATGGAGATGCATTGTACATAAACAGAACCAACATTAGTGGAGATGCATTGTACATAAACAGAACCAATGTTAATGGAGATGCATTGTACATAAACAGAACCAATGTTAATGGAGATGCATTGTACATAAACAGAACCAATGTTAATGGAGATGCATTGTACATAAACAGAACCAATGTTAATGGAGATGCATTGTACATAAACAGAACCAATGTTAGTGGAGATGCATTGTACATAAACAGAACCAATGTTAGTGGAGATGCATTGTACATAAACAGAACCAATGTTAATGGAGATGCATTGTACATAAACAGAACCAATGTTAATGGAGATGCATTGTACATAAACAGAACCAATGTTAATGGAGATGCATTGTACATAAACAGAACCAACGTTAATGGAGATACATTGTACATAAACAGAACCAACATTAGTGGAGATGCATTGTACATAAACAGAACCAACGTGAGTGGAGATGCATTGTACATAAACAGAACCAACGTTAATGGAGATACATTGTACATAAACAGAACCAATGTGAGTGGAGATGCATTGTACATAAACAGAACCAATGTGAGTGGAGAGACATTGTACATTTTAGTCTTTTAGTGTATTGGTTCCCAACCAGGGGAGCTAGGACCACTGGGGTAAGGTGCATACTCAGTCCAGGCTAAAATGTAGTAGGTGGTACTTTCATCTCTTATTCAGCGTCCTGTAGTGAGTGCGTACATTTCCTCACTGGTGCTCTGGCTGTACCACAGTTGGAAGGCCGCTATGACCTGGGTTTTACCCTAACCTATAAATATTAACCTCTCCTGACCTGATCTCTAGTCATCTCTAGTACCACCGTAAACAGCTGTTGTAATAGTATACTTACAATTAAATCTCGGTACAGTTTCCAGCCCTGGGTCCTCTTTCCTTTGTATAACTGTTTTGTGAGGGTGTGTTAACTCTTTTTTCTGTGGAATCTACCTAGGATGCGTTTGCCTATAAGGAGGTTGGCGTGCCTTTGTGCAGGATATTTACTGTGAACCCTAAGGGAGAGCTGATCCAGGAACAGACAAAAGGAAACAAGTCTTCGTAAGTCTTCCAAAGTTTACCATGTTACTAAAGTCCCCATAAAACTAATTGTTCCAGGTTTGGAGACAAAGATTAAGCCTAGGCCCAGAATAAAAAACTAAGCTCAATGGAAATTTCCATTGATCTTGATTATTTTTTGGCCAGGACTAGGCCTAATCGGTGTCTGCTAAACAAGGTATTATATACCTTGTTACTGAAGTCTTCATAAATATACCAGGGTTTACAATGTTAGGTTGTAACCTTGTAAGGTTACTAGTGTTAATCATTTTACTAAAGTCCTTGTAAGGTTACTAGTGTTAATCATTTTACTAAAGTCCTTGTAAGGTTACTAGTGTTAATCATTTTATTAAAGTCCTTGTAAGGTTACTAGTGTTAATCATTTTAATAAAGTCCTTGTAAGTCTACTTGGTTTTACCATGTCACTGAAGACCTCATAAAACTACTTGTGTGTACTGTCTATTAGCATCCCAGTTAGGTTGGAAACTTGCTCAGCTCAGCTGGCAAGCAAATATAATCTTTGCTAATTTTCTAAAATATGATGTTAGCTTCATACATAATTAGGTTGATTAAAGTCTGTTTTCTGTAGCGGTTTTAGTTTTTGTCAGATTACATAACGTCTTTGAGAGCAAAGGGTGTGGTCATTCGGTGTTGTCACTGGCAAAAACTGTTATTCCATTCTGTCTCTGTGTTCAGGTACAGTCGTCTTAGTGAGCTGGTGGAACATGTGTTCCCTCTGCTCAGTAAGGAACAGACTGAAGCCTTTGTTTGGCCGGAGTACAGCTCTTTCTGCTACTGGAGAACGCCTCTACCTGACATCAGCCCTGAAGACCTCAACTTGACCTAACCTTTCAGTCCCAACCATAACCAAACCACGCCCTGACGGACAGACCCAAGACGCGCCCCGATGGACAGACCCAAGCCGCGCCCTGACGGACAGACCCAAGCCGCGCCCCGATGGACAGACATACCTGTTGGTGTGCTACTGGAAATAAGAGCTTGATGACAGACTTGGCCAACTAAACTGTCTGTGCATCACAGTGCACAGGAATAACTTTTTTGGAGCACAGGATCGAATATATTCCAGCCACTGAGTGTTTTAAATGGCTCTGGGTGATATTTTATGAATGCTGTAGGTCTGTCTGTGGTCTGTGTGTTAATGTCTAACGTGGGTTGAAATGGTTACTAGGTATTTAATGTTTGTTTTCCATGCCGTTGTTATTTCTCCTAATTAATATTCTGTTTCATTTTTTTATTTGTTGCACTGCCTTTATTACCTGGCAACAGCCATTTGTAGTGATGTATTGGATGGTATCTATTACCTGGCAACAGCCAGTTGTAGTGATGTACTGGATAGTATCTATTGAAGGCAACAGCCAGTTGTAGTGATGTACTGGATGGAATCTATTGAAAGGCTACAGCCAGTTGTGGTGATGTACTGGATGGTATCTATTGAAAGGCTACAGCCAGTTGTAGTGATGTACTGGATGGTATCTATTGAAAGGCTACAGCCAGTTGTGGTGATGTACTGGATGGTATCTATTGAAAGGCTACAGCCAGTTGTAGTGATGTACTGGATGGTATCTATTGAAAGGCTACAGCCAGTTGTGGTGATGTACTGGATGGTATCTATTGAAAGACAACAGCCAGTTGTAGTGATGTACTGGATGGTATCTATTGAAAGGCTACAGCCAGTTGTGGTGATGTACTGGATGGTATCTATTGAAAGACAACAGCCAGTTGTAGTGATGTACTGGATGGAATCTATTAAAAGGCTACAGCCAGTTGTGGTGATGTACTGGATGGAATCTATTGAAAGGCTACAGCCAGTTGTGGTGATGTACTGGATGGTATCTATTGAAAGGCAACAGCCAGTTGTGGTGATGCACTGGATGGTATCTATTGACTGGCTACTGACAGTGATGCACTGAGCAGCTCCAGTTCTCATGAAAACACTGTTGGTGATGGTGTGCTTGATGTCATCTGAGTGGGCCTAACTCTGACCTCACTATCCAAAAATATTACAGTACACAGTGTTCTCTACTGTCAAAAGTAGAAAAGCAGCCTATTTTCTGCCTTCCATGGGTATAACACACATAGTATCTAACACACCAACATGCTGCTGTACAATGCCTTACCCAACACCAACATCTAACACACCTTGACATCACAACTTAACACTACACATCCTGTCCCACATAACTATTATAGAAAGCTCACATAGCTGACTCATTGAACACAGGAGGAAAATGCAAGAACAAACAGGAAATGCTTTGGCCTGGACAAGAAGTAATTTGGCAGATAGCTGCTCTAATGACTGTTAAATCTCTAAACGTCATCAGAATAACTGGGTCTCCAGAGCCTAAGACTTCTCCTACACTCTTTCAGGAGTTGAGTTCATCTGGCAACTAAAAGCTGGACTGGACTGTACTGATCCTGGCTACAGTTCATCCGGGCTGGTTGGATTTTAGTGCTTTTAGTCTGTACCAGTTGGGCTGCCACATGGGCACTATTCTAGCACTGATCTCCACAAGAAAATGTTTGTGACTATGAAGAGACACTTAACAACTTTGTAACTTTATATAGAGGTACTGAATGGATATTAAGCACAACTTAATTATTTAGCCTTCATCTATATATATTGACATTTATTCATTAGGATATTTATGATCAATATCATTTTTGTTGACAACCTAAGAACAATGCGATGTAGTTGTTTTTTTTATGGTAGGCTTTGTCTGGTTTCAGTTGTAGACGTGTTTTCTCATGGTCTGTTCAGTTAGCCAGTTTTGTAATGTCTGGAACACTGGGTGGGAGGTGTCTGTTTGCCAAGTTGATTCATGATTAACATCCATTCTTTCTGTGAAAGATGTTAAGTGTATTCGTGGCAGCCCATCTTAAACCAACCATGAGAATAGCCTCAACTGTAGGATGTCCGCCATCTCTTCTCCAGACCTAGAGTATGGCTTGTCTCTTTCCTTCATTGTTGATGCCTTTTTTGTTTTTATGTTTTAATTCCTTATCAGATGTGAGATCTTGGTTTGTTTGTTTGATGTTTAACTGTATAAATACATTTTATTATTGAATGTTACTATTGTTATTCTCTGTATTAGTTTCTATGAAAATGTTGTTTAAAATAATAATGTTGACTGTAAAGTATAATGAAGCTAACCAGGCATGACTCAGTCATGTTTCTATTTAATAATAAAGTTTATAATTGAATGCATTTTCTTTGTTGACAAGTCAGTTATTGTTGTTTCTGAAGGGACATTTATTGTGTTGTTTCCAATAGGTCAGTTATTGTGTTGTTTCCGATGGGTCAGTTATTATTGTTTCTGAAGGGACATTTATTGTGTTGTTTCTGAAGGGACATTTATTGTGTTGTTCCCGATGGGTCAGTTATTATTGTTTCTGAAGGGACATTTATTATTGTTTCTGAAGGGACATTTATTGTGTTGTTTCTGAAGGGACATTTATTGTGTTGTTTCTGAAGGGACATTTATTGTGTTGTTCCCGATGGGTCAGTTATTGTGTTGTTTCCGATTGGACATTACTAGAATGGCTGTTTTTCTTTCCTCTACTAAATAAGAATTCTATGCTTTGGAAAATTTGAGAAAAGTTAAATTTTCTCCACCTCAATATGTGCATGAGCCAATTTAAACTCTCAATGTATCCACACAGAAGGGTTAGCCCATTAAAGCATTTTCCAATTAGAATAAATACGTTTTTATACACTTGTGCATGTTGTAACATGAGTTTTAAATACTAGTGTGGTTAAGTGTATGTTAGTGTATTGATAACGTAAAGGCTGACGGCCATTTGAAGATATAGAATTGAATAAGAATGTACTTATCCAGCCTTCCAGATAAACTGATGTCTAACAGACATTCTCATCTACTTTTCAAACTGCAATGAATTTCACTTAAAAAGCAGTTGTGAACGTTTTGAATGGATGATCTAATCTTATGGTTTCGCTATGATAATAATTTACTTTACCACATGCACATTATTATACTGAATGGGATTAGAACATTTGGTCAATGCATTATCTAGCGGTTAGAACTTCAAATCATGGTCAATTAGTGACAACATCAAACTAAATTAGAGGTATTTGTCTAGACTGTAAGTATATTCAACTATTATTTTATACATGCAGAATTTTATTTACAGCCTCATGTTGCTTCCTCTGATCTATGTGAAATGGAGGAGCCAAATGTAAAAATCTGTAAATCTAGGAAAATATGTAAATCTTGTCTACCTATATAGATATCCATTACTCTTCTTGGAGTATGATGACATGCCTCTATTGAATCAGAATCACTGGAGACTATAATATGACATGACTCTCCAGTGAATCAGAGTCACTGGAGACTATATAATGACATGACTTTCTAGTAAATCAGAGTCACTGGAGACTGACATGACTCTAGTGAATCAGAGTCACTGGAGACTATATAATGACATGACTAGTGAATCAGAGACACTAGAGACTGACATGACTCTAGTGAATCAGAGTCACTAGAGACTATAATGACATGACTCTAGTGAATTAGAGTCACTGGAGACTATATAATGACATGACTCTAGAGAACCAGAGTCACTTGAGACCTCATAATGAATCTTTTTTTTTTTTTTACTAAAGTCAGATCAGTTTGACACAGGATGCTTGGTCATGGTGATATACAGAAGAACCTGTATTACACTCTTCTCCTTTAATATACAGTAGTTGATCCTCTGAGATTTGTTAACAAAAAAATAAGTATATATGATATTTTATAAATGTTAATTTAGGAAAACATTTTCAACAAGACAAACTGAACAAGAACATGAAACTGAACATGAAGAAAGCCAATACACGCATTGTCTGATGTATATTAATGACCTTACTGGTTTGACTTATCTTTGGTATCAGTTTTGACAGTCATTCAGTAACAATTGAAAAGATATTGAACAAAATCTTTTTCTTTTAAAGTAAATAATTTCTCTAATACTGTAGGTTGCAGGTGATTGGAGTCCTGAAAACTGTATAAATACATTCCTAGTTTTTAATTGGTCAGGAGTAACAAACTATCTGGTGATTGTCTGAGGGGCGTAGAGGAAGATGGCGCTGAACGTTGACAGGATGTCTCTGGATTCTGTTGTCGCTAGCTGTCCTGCGGTCCGGACAAGACCTACCCGATCTCCTTTTCTCAAGGACAGGATCAGACTGAATGAGACAGACCCTCCACATGGACATCTCTCCTGGGCCCCTCCATCTCCCAGCCCCGTCCATGCTTCAGAACAAGAACTCATCAGCCTCTGGACACTACGGCTGGAGACAGACAGAACAGCTTCCAGACCCTCTCCCTGTTGAACCGTCAGAATGCCTGAAATCAGGTAGCGCCCCTCCATTGGTACTGTGAAGATACCTGGGGGGAGAGAGCGAGAGGAAGAGGGACATATTGGGCAATTTGGTTTACTGTTACCTGCTTCATACTGTTGGTTTACTGTTACCTGCTTCATACTGTTGGTTTACTGTTACCTGCTTCATACTGTTGGTTTACTGTTACCTGCTTCATACTGTTGGTTTACTGTTACCTGCTTCATACTGTTGGTTTGCTGTTACCTGCTTCATACTGTTGGTTTACATGAGACTGTGTGTGTGTCTGTGTGTGTGTGTGTGTGTCTGGCTGTCTGTGTCTGTCTGTGTGTGTGTGTATCTGTCTGTCTGTGTGTGTGTGTCTGTCTGTGTGTGTTACCTGTGACAGCATTGTAGTGTCCTCCATCGTTGACCAGGACCTTATTGAAGCGGATGGTTCCAATCTCCCCAGAGAACAACTGGTGTGTCAGACCAGCCGAGAAGGAGAACGAGTCCATCTGGAGACTACCGTCTAAAGACACTGAGAGAGACAGTTTAAATATACCGTCTAAAGACACTGAGAGACAGTTTAAATATACCGTCTAAAGACACTGAGAGACAGTTTAAATATACCGTCTAAAGACACTGAGAGACAGTTTAAATATACCATCTAAAGACACTGAGAGACAGTTTAAATATACCATCTAAAGACACTGAGAGAGACAGTTTAAATATACCGTCTAAAGACACTGAGAGACAGTTTAAATATACCATCTAAAGACACTGAGAGACAGTTTAAATATACCATCTAAAGACACTGAGAGACAGTTTAAATATACCGTCTAAAGACACTGAGAGACAGTTTAAATATACTGTCTAAAGACAGAGACAGTTTAAATATACCGTCTAAAGACACTGAAAGAGTCTGTTTAAATATACCATCTAAAGACACTGAGAGAGACCGTTTAAATATACCGTCTAAAGACACTGAGAGACAGTTTAAATATACCATCTAAAGACACTGAGAGACAGTTTAAATATACCGTCTAAAAACACTGAGAGACAGTTTAAATATACCGTCTAAAAACAGAGACAGTTTAAATATACCATCTAAAGACACTGAAAGAGTCTGTTTAAATATACCGTCTAAAGACACTGAGAGAGACAGTTTAAATATACCGTCTAAAAACAGAGACAGTTTAAATATACCGTCTAAAGACACTGAGAGACAGTTTAAATATACCGTCTAAAGACACTGAGAGACAGTTTAAATATACCATCTAAAGACACTGAAAGAGTCTGTTTAAATATACCATCTAAAGACACTGAAAGAGACAGTTTAAATATACCGTCTAAAGACACTGAGAGAGACAGTTTAAATATACCATCTAAAGACACTGAGAGAGACAGTTTAAATATACCATCTAAAGACACTGAGAGAGACAGTTTAAATATACCATCTAAAGACACTGAGAGACAGTTTAAATATACCATCTAAAGACACTGAGAGAGACCGTTTAAATATACCGTCTAAAGACACTGAGAGACAGTTTAAATATACCGTCTAAAGACACTGAGAGACAGTTTAAATATACCATCTAAAGACACTGAAAGAGACAGTTTAAATATACCATCTAAAGACACTGAGAGAGACAGTTTAAATATACCTTCTAAAGACACTGAGTATTAAACATACAGTCTAAAAGACACACTAAAGACACTGATACATCGAAACAGTCCTTCACTCGATAATCCCTTTTATCTTCCCGTCAATCATCCGTACAGTCATCTTTCAATCATTCCCACAGTCATCTCTTAAATCATCCACTGTCATCCACTTAGTCGTCCCACTAATCCCTTCGGAGCATTCAAGTATTACCTGGAGTAGCCAGGGAAGTCTGTGACACTGGAAACCAGGAGGCTTTTTTAGCTACAGAAAGACACATGATCATTCCAGTCCACATTAACAAAGGAAACAATTAGTAGGTTTCCCTAAGAAATTAAATGTCTTAGATAGCGGGTAGTTAAACACATATGGGGAGTATGGAAATAAGGCCTTTCATCTATATGAGTCACAACTCATGGATACAATCTGAATGTTTCTGTGTCCAGAATTCACACAAACTTCCCAAATGCAGCAATGGAGTGATGTCTTAAAATGTGGTTCTACACACTTTGTGTTCCTCAAATTTTGGAACAGACCATTATTTTGCTCTGTATGTACAAAGTGTGCAACAGACCATTATTTTGCAATTTGTATGTGATTATGTGTAACTGATATAGATAAATGTAATGAGCCATTGGTAACTTAGTAACTCCCACACTAGTTAGTAACTGAGACATTCAACTGGTGTCCTTAAGTTGATTATTTCTTCAAGGTCAATGTTGAGAAAAATGGAAACAAACCATGTATTGTCTCAGGTTTATAGATTGCCTCAGGTTTATGGATTTTCTCAGGTTTATTGAAGGTGACTGGCTTCAGTGGAGAGACGTGCCCTGGATAACATTAAGATAACGTTTAGATATCATTTCATAAGGTTTTACATTTAAGATAACATTTTGATAACATTGTGATAGTTCTCTCCAATACTGACCAGGAGGTCCAGCGAATCCTTCAACAGGTGTGCCGGCTGAGTTCTCTGATCCTCTCCTGACAGTCACCCTCCTCATGAAGCCCGGTGGACCGGCCTCTCCCACCTCCACAACCCGATGGGGCTGGTTGGAGGGAGGGCTGGGCTGATGAGGAACCACAGTTATGATGTGTTGGTTGGGTTGGCTCGGTTGATTTGGCATCAGGTAGACCGTAGGCCGATTAGGTAGGAGGTGGGGTGGGGAGGGGTTGCCAGGCTGTCTGGGCTGCAGGGGTAGCCTGAGGCTGGGGTGGTTGGGGAGGGGCTGCCTGGATGGATCGGGAGGGGGTTGAATGGGGATAATGACTGGGATGTGAATCTGATTTAGCCTGGACCTTGTTTGGTCGGGTACAGAACCTGGTCTCACTGGTACACCTGAGATTGAGGGAGAGGGAGAGGCATTAGGAGTATCATAATGATGGGTGTTTTCTGTGACCTCATCATACCAGGACCATGCAAAATGGAAAAACAGGTTAACTGTAACAAAACAAGCCTTTTAAGGATGGCTTCCCAACTCTTCAGCAGGGCAGTCACAATATCAGATTTTCATTACATGATTATCTTGGCCAAAATAATATTTTCTATAGATATTGCAATATTATTGCAATATAATATAATATAATACTATCAGTCAAATTCATCTTCACCTTTGTTTATTGTGTGTTTTGTCTCTTTTTTGGCAAATTAATTACACTCCTAATATGAGTGTAGGGAGGTGGAGAGAGAGTCTGTAACCATAACTGTACAAATTGAAAGCGTACAAAAGAACAATTACACTTGGATAGTGAAAAGGCAACCAGATGAACTGATAAACCAAAGAGCCTAACAGCGAGAGGAGTTTTTGGACAAATACAAGATCATTTTCGCCTGGTGAATAGGCTACAAAAACGGCAAGTTTTTGCGGATCTCTCCCGGGGGTTCTGGTGGGGCTACCCAGCTGATGTCAATGCCAGTGTGTAGGCCCAGACTCATAGTTTAAACACATGATGGGGTAAATGGGTTCATTGAAATGCCAATGCATAGGTCCAGACTCATAGTTTAAACACATGATGGGGTAAATGGGTTCATTGAAATGCCAATGCATAGGCCCAGACTCATAGTTTAAACACATGATGGGGTAAATGGGTTCATTGAAATGCCAATGCATAGGCCCAGACTCATAGTTTAAACACATGATGGGGTAAATGGGTTCATTGAAATGCCAATGCATAGGTCCAGACTCACAGTTTAAACACATGCATCGTTTGTCCATTGATAGGTGACATGAATAAGCTATAAAAAAAAAAAAAGAAGAGTATTAGGAAGAATACAATGTCCTTTTCTCCAAGTCAATAGGCTCCAAAAATCTTTGCGTCTCTGTCCTGGAACTTCTGATAGGGTAAATGGGTTAATTCAAACGTTAGTGTATAGGTCCTAACTCACAATTTAATTAGACTTCCTGTAATCCACAATGAGTTCCTTGGTTTTCTTTGCACTGAGGGCCAGGTTGTTGTCAGCGCATCATGCCGCCAGGTGCTTAACCTCCTCCCTGTAGGCTGACTCGTCATTGTCACTAATCAGGCCTACCATAAAGGTGTCGTCTGCAAACTTGACGCAGTCGTGAGTGAAGAGGAAGTACAGGAGGGGGCTCAGCACACAGCCTTGTGGAACACCAGTGTTCAGGATCAGAGTGGAGGAAGTGAAGTTGTCTAACCTGACAGACTGGGGTCTGTTGTTTAGGAAGTCCAAAGTCCAGTTGCAGAGAGAGGGGCTGATCCCCAGGTTATGGCGGTACCCCCTAACCCTAACCCCCACCCTACACTTTACCTCCCCAACCCTAGGCAGACTGGGCCCGAACCAACTGGCAGACTGAGCCCGAACCAACTGGCAGACTGAGCCCGAACCAACTGGCAGACTGGGCCCGAACCAACTGGCAGACTGAGCCCGAACCAACTGGCAGACTGAGCCCGAACCAACTGGCAGAGTGAGCCCAAACCAACTGGCAGAGTGAGCCTGAACCAACTGGCAGAGTGAGCCTGAACCAACTGGCAGAGTGAGCCCGAACCAACTGGCAGAGTGAGCCCGAACCAACTGGCAGAGTGAGCCCGAACCAACTGGCAGAGTGAGCCCGAACCAACTGGCAGAGTGAGCCCGAACCAACTGGCAGAGTGAGCCTGAACCAACTGGCAGAGTGAGCCCGAACCAACTGGCAGAGTGAGTCTGAACCAACTGGCAGAACACAACTGTACATCTGTTAGAGGCCGGTGGGAAGGGTGTGGTGATCACACAGAAAACACACACAAACACACACACAAACATACTCACACACAGCTAAGAGTAGGTAGGTCAGCCTCCTCTGAATATTTCCAGATGTCCTCTGTGTGTGTGACTATGTCTGTGTGTAACCTTTTGTGTGGTTGTTTGTGGGATAATGTGTGGAGGGGGAGAAACCAGGGGAAAGAGGAATCGGATTGGAGAGGAGGGTGAGAGATTAATGAGAGTGTGGGAGGAGTATTATTACAGAGCAGAAAAATGACTACAGTACAATAACACTCACACATAATACCACAGAGAAACAAACACACACAGAATGATTTGGAGCCAGAACCACCAGGGAGAAACTCTGTCTGGTGTATAACACCATAGTTACATTTCACTTAGTTATAGCACTTTTCCCATTCCCAGTCCACATACACACACACACAGACCATTACACACAGACAGACAGAGACATCCATAAACCACTGACAGACAGAGACATCCATAACACAATGACAGACAGAGACATCCATAAACCACTGACAGACAGAGACATCCATAATACACAGACACACACAGAAACATCCATAATACACAGATAGACAGAGACGTCCATAATACACAGACAGACAGAGACGTCCATAATACACAGACAGATAGAGACATCCATAATACACAGACACACACAGAGTCATCCATAATACACAGACACACACAGAGACATCCATAATACACAGACAGACAGAGTCATCCATAATACACAGACACACACAGAGACATCCATAATACACAGACACACACAGATACATCCATAATACACAGACACACACAGAGACATCCATAATACACAGACACACACAGAGACATCCATAATACACAGACACACACATAGTCATCTATAATACACAGACACACAGAGACATCCATAATACATAGACACACACAGAGACATCCATAATACACAGAGTCATCCATAATACACACACACACACACAGACATCCATAATACACAGACACACACAGAGTCATCCATAATACACAGACACACAGACATCCATAATACACAGACACACACAGAGTCATCCATAATACACAGACACACACAGAGACATCCATAATACACAGACACACACAGAGACATCCATAATACATAGACACACACAGAGACATCCATAATACACAGACACACACAGAGACATCCATAATACACAGACACACACAGAGACATCCATAATACACAGACACACACAGAGACATCCATAATACACAGACACACAGAGAGACATCCATAATAAATTCTGGGGTATCACCTCTGTCATGACATCACAGTTGAGCAGAGTGTAACAGTAGGTGTGGCGCCATTACTTTTTTACTTTTCATCCTCCTAGTTCCCTGAACCTTCCTCCTTTCCTCCCCCCGACTTCTCTCTCCTCACCCACTCCTTCCCTCAGCCTTTTCATTTCCCCCAATCTGTTCCTTCCTCTCCACAAACCCCATCTCTCTCCATAGCACTCCTCTCCTCTGTAGCTTCCAGCTCTTACAGTGAGTCAGGTCTTAATGAGGTCCAGACCTTGTCTGTTAGAGCTGAGATCATTACTTCACTGTTCAATGGTGGGTTGAGGGTGGAGCACTGAAGGACATTGATGAAAAACAACTAATAAAACTGTACCAAATAGCCAGCCATTAAATAGATATTTGCCCTAAATAAATCAACATCTACAAAAGTACCATTGCCCAGGCCAGTGTGTCAAAAACATAAATTGCAGGTTTAATCATTATTATTAAACATATTGTTTTTGTCACAATTATTATACATATTCTGCCACTTTGGTACAAATGTTCAAAGCGTTGTGAGTTGGTAGCGACCAAAATGGTGGTTTAGTGCCAAAGGCCCCACCCTGTCACGTAACATCATGCCACTCAGCCTCATGTTGGCGCTATAATAATCTACTATCATGCCAAGCTCTCCACGCCCACCCCATGTGACCTACAGTCTTGTAAATTGGTAAATAGGTACCCCTCCCCATGAAGTCTGATAAAATGATGCCACTGGGACCTATGAACTTTGCCAAATTGATGCCATTGGGACCCATAAAGTCTGTCAGATTTTCTCTATCAACCTTTCCCCCTCAAATCAAAGTAGTTTATTACATGTGAGTGTTCTGACTGTTCTCACCTGTGGTAATTTCCCCAACATGAGTATGTTCAGTTTTGGGTTAACCAAACGTTTAGTGCAAGCTAACTATGTTTTCCTCTCAATAGCTTTCATGTCGAAATGTATGGTTTTGCTACATACTTGTTGCAACAAAGTCATCCCCCATTGTTAATAACTAGAATAATCTTGGTGTCGCTGCATGGAATATGCATGGAAGTTGTGATTTTGGTTTTGGCTGACCGCTGCTATTGGGTGTAACATAGACATGCATTAGAGTTGGACAAATTCCCTAGACTTTAGGAGGTTACTTGAGTCGTGATGTTTATGTTGTCACAACTTAGTTTGGCCGTTGCCTGTGGAAATGCAAATGTATATATGCTAATTTGGGAGTTGTTTCACTGGGTAAGACACCTTTGTCTATAGGTTTTATGGGTTATAATTCCTTCACACGAGCGACCGTGTGGCACAGTTGTTTTTATATTTTCTTTGTGGATGTTTTTATCATTTTCACATTTGTTTTTGATGGGTATTCATTTTGCAAGTTTTGACTGAGTGAATGTTAGATTCATCCCAACTGTCAATTTTCTTTTCATGTCCATCCTGTAATGGTTATGCTTTCACGCTTGGAGTCATTTTCTGTTGACTCTATTGTGAAAGCAGGGGGGACTGTACTTAAAGAGTTACGTATAACTATGTTTCCATAGTTATAACAGAAAATTGGCATGTGTTAAAATCAGCATCCCTTAGTGTCCGTTCACAGTGTTTGTCTAATTTGAGTTTTTGGAAAAAACCTTGGTTTATACAAAATCTAACATGATTATGGTTGAGTACAATACATCTTACCATTTTGATTTGGTTTGGCTAAGAAATTACTAATTTGATGGGATGAATAGTGAGTATGAGAATGTGACTATTCAGTTTGTTTTTTGATATTTGATTAGAAGTAATCATATTAATCTAATGCATTATGGAATAAGGGGGTAAAAAGGTGCAGGGAGCACATTTTTGTTATTCCTTACATGTTTACTAAGGTGTGATATGAAAGTAATTCTGCATCAAGTGCTATTCTAGAAAACCAAGTTGAGAAGTTTTACATTTGTAGAGAGGTACAGACCCCCTGGAGTGCTCAACTCACTGACACAAATACCAGTGTGTGGGGTGGGGGGCTGTTTGAAATGGGTTTTTGACTTGTTTGGACTCTTTAGAAGAGAAACAGACTTACTGGTGAAATTATCAAAATTGGGTATTCTAATTCAGCTACATTGAATACTTGGTGTTCATTATTCTGGTTTTGACTTGAAAGAACCGGAAATGTCAATTCCATGTTTATTTACATATTCAATGACTCTTCATTATTTTTATAGACATGTATACGTTTGTACTTAATTTCTGTCCTAGTAGGCAATCATTGGAATGTTAATGGTTAACAGATGATTCTTTGAGGTGAATGATGAGACAAAAAGTTTTGCTTGCTATTACCTAGCTGGTTTGTTTCTCAAGATAAAACCAATGTGTCCCTAATTGATAAGGGGACCATTCTTCAAGACTAGGATCTGTTATCCTTAGGTTAGTAGACCATCCCCCACCCTTGGAAGCGATTCAGCAATAAGAATGGTTGGACCCAGAGAGACTGAGTTTTGCTTAAAGGACAACTGTGAGGCGGGCTGAGATAAAGATGGATCTCACACACACAGACTGTCCTAAAGCTACGAGCGGACTCTACCCTGGGGTGCCGCACGTCTACAGTGATGCCTGGTTCCTGACAGCTGGACTAATTCTAGTCCTGATGATTCTGCCATGAAATGGAGAAGGCAACTTCCAACCGAGAGGATGGAGGCTAAGGAAAGCTCCAGTTCTGGAAAACGTTTACTGGGGCGCGGAAGACCAACTGCATGACATCATGCCACGCTGGTTGGGTCCATACCAGGTACAGTGTGGAGAACAAGTATTTGATACACTGCCGACTTTGCCGGTTTCCTACTTACAAAACATGTAGAGGTCTGTAATTTTTATCATAGGTACACTTCAACTGTGAGAGATGGAATCTAAAACATGCAATAAAATAATTGGCATTTTATTATGACATCTGTATTTGATCACCTACCAACCAGTAAGAATTCTGGCTCTCACAGACCAGTTAGTTTTTCTTTAAGAAGCCCTCCTGTTCTCCACTCATTGCCTGTATTAACTTCACCTGTTAGAACTGGTTACCTGAATAAAAGACACCTGTCCACACACTCAAACAGAGTCCAACCTCTCCACAATGGCTAAGACCAGAGAGCTGTGTAAGGACATCAGGGATAAAACTGTAGACCTGCACAAGGCTGGGATGGGCTACAGGAAAATAGGCAAGCAGCTTGGTGAGAAGGGAACAACTGTTGGCGCAATTATTGGAAAATGGAAGGTGAGGGTCAGTCTCCCTCAGTCTGGGGCTCCATGCAAGATCTCACTTTGTGGGGCATCAATGATCATGAGGAAGGTGAGGGATCAGCCCAGAACTACACAGCAGGACCTGGTCAATGACCTGAAGAGAGCTGGGACCACAGCCTCAAAGAAAACCATAAGTAACACACTACGCCGTCATGGATTAAAATCCTGCAGCACACGCAATGTCCCCCTGCTCAAGCCAGTGCATGTCCAGGCCCGTCTGAAGTATGCCAATGACCATCTGGATGATCCAGAGGAGGAATGGGAGAAGGTCATGAGACAAAAATAGAGCTTTTTGGTCTAAACTCCACTCGCCGTGTTTGGAGGAAGAAGAAGGATGAATACAACCCCAGGAACACCACCCCAACTGTGAAGCATGGAGGTGGAAACATCATTCTTTGGGGATGCTTTTCTGCAAAGGGGACAGGACGACTGCACTGTATTGAGGGGAGGATAGATGGGGCCATGTATCGCGAGATCTTGGCCAACAACCTCCTTCCCTCAGTAAGAGCATTGAAGATGGGTCGTGGCTGGGTCTTCCAGCATGACAACAACCTGAAACACACAGCCAGGGCAACTAAGGAGTGGCTCCGTAAGAAGCATCTCAAGGTCCTGGAGTGGCATAGCCAGTCTCCAGACCTGAAGCCAATAGAAAATCTTTGGAGGGAGCTGAAAGTCTGTATTGCCCAGCGACAGCCCCAAAACTTGAAGGATCTGGAGAAGGTCTGTATGGGCCAAAATCCCTGCTGCAGTGTGTGCAAACCTGGTCAAGAACTACAGGAAACATATGATCTCTGTAATTGCAAACAAAGGTTTCTTTACCAAATATTAAGTTCTGCTTTTCTGATGTATTAAATACTTATGTCATGCAATAAAATGCAAATTAATTACTTAAAAATCATACAATGTGATTATCTGGATTTTTGTTTTATATTCCGTCACAGTTGAAGAGTACCTATGATAAAAATGACAGACTTCTACATGCTTTGTAAGTGGGAAAACCGGTAAAAATCGGTAGTGTATCAAATACTTGTTCTCCCCACTGTACATAGGATACCGGAACGTTTGCCTCTCTTCTTTCTCCTCTGTCTGCGTATTGGTAAACAAATTGGCAGCAGGACAAAGGAATCACAGCAGGTGTTTCAGAGAAGTAGTGTAAAAGTCTGTATTCCTTTATCAAGTGCTTTTTGATTGTACTGTATGAGCAACAGTGCAGCATTAACAAAAATAATACAATGTTAACAGTAATAAACAAAAAAACAACAGAGTGAACAGAACGCAGAGCCATTGTCAGTGCAACCTTTCTATACGGTGCTCAGGGTCCAATACTAACTTTATTTCTCACTGGCCCTGTCAGGCCAGTTGGTCTGAATTCTACTGGCCTGAAATGATTTTCACTGGCCCCCGAACTGAATAAAAAACAAAAACAGTTGTTTTGTATGTAAATATCAAGTCATCAGAATATTGATTTATACCCCAGTATTGCATGTGATGTGAGACATGAGCTGATACAAGCAATTGCTGTTTACATAAATATGATGCAAAGTACATGATTACTTTTTAATAAAATATATCATTATCATATTTTCATGAAGATACTTGCATTTGATATGACATGAAATCTAGTAGCCTGGTTCACAGGATTGTTGCGTGTCACTGCTGGTGAGCGCGTAGGCAGGCGTAGTTAACATGACGCTTACTGATAAGCCATGTGCATATGGCCACAATACACACCACAAGCTGCAAGGACTTAAGAGCATGTTTTCGGTAGTTGTTTGTTCACTTTTAAGATGAACCTGCATTATCGGCTTTCTTTGGGAACGCACGACAGGTCCGGCAGAACGTGTCTCTTGCCATTATTGTTTTCAACCCACAGAAATTGTTCTTTCCACGAAGACAATAATGATGGAATTCGCTTT
Organism: Esox lucius; assembly: GCF_011004845.1. Lineage (NCBI taxonomy): Eukaryota > Metazoa > Chordata > Actinopteri > Esociformes > Esocidae > Esox > Esox lucius. The sequence continues at coordinate 36,217,559 of NC_047571.1, forward strand.
GCTTGTACGATGGGATGTTCGGGTCCTGTTCTACAAACCCGATTCCAAAAAAGTTGGGACACTGAACAAATTGTGAGTAAAAAAGGAATGGAATAATTTACAAATCTCATAAACTTTTATTTAATATATTCACAATAGAATATAGATAACATATCGAATGTTGAAAGTGAGACATTTTGTAATATCATGCCAAATATTGGCTCATTTTGGATGTCATGAGAGCTACACATTCCAAAAAAGTTGGGACAGGTAGCAATAAGAGGCCGGAAAAGTTAAATGTACAGATAAGGAACAGCTGGAGCACCATTTCGCAACTTATTATGTCAATTGGCAACATGATTGGGTATAAAAAGAGCCTTTCAGAGTGGCAGTGTCTCTCAGAAGTCAAGTTGGACAGAAGATCCCCAATTCCCCCAATGCTGCGGCAAAAAATAGTGGAGCAATATCAGAAAGGTGTTTCTCAGTGAAAAATTGCAAAGAATTTAAAGTTATCATCATCTACAGTGCATAATATCATCCAAAGATTCAGATAATCAGGAACAATCTCTGTGCGTAAGGGTCAAGGCCGGAAAACCATACTGGATGCCCGTGATCTTCGGGCCCTCAGACGGCACTGCATCACATAAAGGAATGATACTGTAATGGAAATCACAACATGAGCTCAGGAATACTTCCAGAAAACATTGTCGGTGAACACAATCCACCGTGCCATTCGCCGTTACCGGCTAAAACTCTATAGGTCAAAAAAGAAGCAGTATCTAAACAGGATCCAGAAGCGCAGGCGTTTTCTCTGAGCCAAGGATCACTTAAAATGGACTGTGGCAAAGTGGAAAAGTGTTCTGTGGTGAGACTAATCAAAATTTGAAGTTAATTTTGGAAAACTGGGACGCCATGTCATCCGGATCAAAGAGGACAAGGACAACCCAAGTTGTTATCAGCGCTCAATTCAGAAGCCTGCATCTCTGATGGTATGGGGTTGCATGAGTGTGTGTGGCATGGGCAGCCTACACATCTGGAAAGGCACCATCAATGCTTATCAAAACAGTTATATCCAAGTTCTAGAACAACATATGCTCCCATCCAGACGTCGTCTCTTTCAGGGAAGACCTTGCATTTTCCAACATGACAATGCCAGACCACATACTGCATCAATTACAATGTCATGGCTGCATAAAAGAAGGATCCGGGTACTGAAATGGCCAGCCTGCAGTCCAGATCTTGCACCCATATAAAACATTTGGCGCATCATAAAGAGGAAGTTGCGACAAAGAAGACTAAGACAGTTGAGCAACTAGAAACCTGTATTAGACAAGAATGGGACAACATTCCTATTCATAAACTTGAGCAACTTGTCTCCTCAGTCCCCAGACATTTGCAGTCTGTTATAAAAAGAAGAGGGGATGCCACACAGTGGTAAATATGGCCTTGTCCCAACTTTTTTGAGATGTGTTGATGCCAAGAAATTTAAAATCTACTTATTTTTCCCTTAAAGTGATACATTTTTAGATTTTTTTTTTATATGTCATCTATGTTGTATTCTGAATAAAATATTGAAATTTGAATTCATTGCATTCTGTTTTTATTCACAATTGTACAGTGTCCCAACTTTTTTGGAATCGGGTTTGTAGAATGCACTATGAACTATTATTGGTCAAAATAGCCAAGCCATCGAATATTATTGGTGAAAAAGCAACACCGGTACTTTACTACATGGAGGCGGGAGAAGAAGCAGTACAGACACATTTTAATGCGAGAAAAAGCAGGGAAGAGTGATGCTGGGATATATAGTTTGTAGAGTGGATACCTTAGTAAGAATGTACTTGGTCAAAAATCAAGGAAGAAATATAAGCTTTATTAAAAGCACTACAGCAGAGTTGTCTGATGTTACCACTGGCGTTTTTATATGTAAAAATTGGTGGGGCACAAACCATTTCAAAATATAGGATACATACCAGTAAAGCTACAAAACTCCCTCCTGCTACTGATGTGTTTATTTAACACATCAACAAACAGCGTTGGTCCACGAAACACTTAACGACAGAGCGGCTTGCTTCTACCAGGTGTTGTAGTAAACATACTGGAGAGAGAGAGAGACCTTCTTGTGTAATTGCTCTCCTTCTCTCTCACACACATGTAAAATTACCACTGTCACATTTATAAACCTAAATTAGGAATGTAACCAAGCTCAGAACCAATGTGCCTACAGGGCCATACGCGAACAGCAATGAGCTCAACACCACTGAAGACCACAACAAAGCAGAATGACAACTTTTTAGGGATACAGATCCATTCTATGACAACAATCTTAATAGATAAGCATGGACACACTGACACTCATCACCATCTATATCAATCGATCAAGCACAAAAATATGACCAATGCACGGACCAGCACCACAAAGGCAAGATGATAAAATATGCTTTCACTCACCAAGGCTGAGGGCTCACTTGAAGAGAAAGGTGGCACAGCGGTTCATCCTCTGAACAAACTTTTCGATTACTTTGGGAATGAAGTAATGTAGCTGCTGAATCAGCTGGCTTTCGATGGATAACATGGCCAATGCGTTGAGTAGCAGCTGTCCCATGGTATTGCGAGTGAAGGTTTTTACCCTTTTCAAGGTGGAAAAGTTCCTCTCTGACTCGGATGTCGTAACAGATGTTGTTATGATAATTTTCAGCAAAGTGACGGTCTTAGCAAAAGCCTCCTCTAGGTTGTTCTCATGGATGGATCTTAACAGAGACAGGGCCGTCTTACCAGTGTGAAGCTCAGTGTGGCGGTGCAGAAGAGCGAGCTGTCAACCAGCTTGGCAGCGATCAGGTGGTCACTTTGTGAAAACCTCTGCTCCACCTGGGAGATGACCTGGGAGATGACTGTGTTGGTTACTCATCGGCCGGGGTCGTATGTTCCATCGTGAATGGTGGCAGCTCATTCATCAGTTTGCTTCCGCATATTCTGGACATTCTCCTTGAAACAGGTGAGCACACTGCTAAACCCAGATGCATCAATGCTCCGTTTTTGCAGTGTATAAAACATTAAATTCTGGCATAAGGAAGAAAAGAAAATACAGCAGGTGCAGAAAGGCTCGGTCCTTCAGTTTTTTTGACAGGCCGTATGCCTCACTTATGGTGGCCTCATCCCATCCTGGTTTTGTGCATATGTCCTCCATACACAGGAGCAGCGCAGCGCAGTTTTCCCAAACTGCATTGACAGTTCTACTTTTAAAGTTCCATTGTACAGCGGGTACCTTGGAATGCGTCTCTGTGTTGCCTCAGCAAGTGCCTAGAGGCTTTATCTTTGCCTTCCACAAACTCCAAAAACCTCTCTGTCACTATATTGTCAGGCAACATGTAACACAACACAACCACCATTTGTGATTTACAGGAGATATCATTTGTATGGCAACAAATGTCTCGTCCACTTGCTTGGCTATCTCCTCCCTGTACACTTCATACATACAGTCTAACAGTTTGATTTGTACAGTGCTAGATGACCCTTTGAAGATGGGCTGAGCGTCATAGTGCCTCTGAAGTCTTGAATCGCCCTCACACACAGTCTCAAAAATGCATTTGAATATTCCAGGATTCAGGGAGTCCACCGACCCGTCGTGCCTCCGCAGTGCGGTTTCACATTTTCCACACAGTTTAATACATGTTATGATCCGACTGAGAACGTACCTGTTTTCCTCCACCTGTTTGTTATGCTGCTCAATGGAGCGCCTGTATGCACTGTCAACTTGGGCTGCGACATTTACCCTTCCAAGTAAGCCCAATACCACAGCATTGTCCAGATGACTCCCGCTGCTCTCATGTTTTGCAATCCTCTCAGAAAGATGTTTCAAATCTTTGTAACCCGTCCTCAACCAAGTACCATCTCCAACAAATAGCCGACATGGAAAACAGAAGAGTGCCTTCTTTTGTATGCTAACCGTTAGCCACTTTTTCTTAAAAAACCACTCCATGTTAAACCTGCAGTTACTTTTACCAGCAGTTTGAGTGATGATAATATCCCATGGCTGATGGGCACCAAGTCGCTTTACTTCAAGTTTCTCCTCCAAATAAAGGGTTTAAAACCGGTGCTCGAGTATGAAATCCCCTTTATTAATTTTCTCAAGTTATCTGGCATTTGTAAAGCTAACAAGCTAGCTAAGACAATCTACCCTCCTCGCTCTTCTTGCTGTGCCCCACCTGCCTCTAATAACTAGTCGCCCCTGGAAGTTACATGTTCAATCGATCTCACTGTAAAGTTGGTTGCTAGCCGTTTTATACATTGAAGGGCGTGTCGACCTATCACAGATTACATATTAAACCCCCATGCCTGATGGTCAGTGTAAACATTCCACATTCCTGAGGTTATCAGAGCACCACCTACTGAAAGAGAATCTAAACACAGATGTTTCTGTTTTTCTCATTATTAGGCGCATTTAACTCAATGAAACATGCCTTCATAATACATTCAGAATACTCCATTATTACTCTATGATACTATAATTTGAAATTCCAGAATGGGCCAGTGACTGTGTGTAGGCCCCGGGCCAGTGTTAATGTTGAACCCTGTCACTCCACTAAAGGTTTGCACTTATTGCTTAAAATTCTAACAAACTTTATGAGGAGATGCACTTGTTTCACCTGTTCGGCTATATATCATAGGTATTTCTCCTCACTACGTTTGGGAGAATTTTATGCTAAAAGCACAAACTTTTATTTTTCTGCCACTACAGAATCTATTCTATTCTACATATTTGGCATTGGGAAACAATAGCTCATCGCTGATTAATTTGTGGCCATTCATAATTAGTAGAAATTACTACACCAATAGTACCAATTGACCAACCTTAACATAAACATAACTTGAATTCAATTTCCAAAACACTGTTTAGATGTAACATGGAAGTACATTTAATTTGACAACACGTTGCCATAACGGCTTCATGACGATATCTCTTCATCGATGTGAGTCCATTTGGCAGACTGTGAATCTAATACATATATGAACTCTGGTTAAACTTTCAGGGCACTCTTTAACAGGACCGGGCTTGTATCCATGTGGCATTTGGTGCATCTTATTGACATATGGTGCATATGGGTATCTAACAGCTAAAATGATGTCATGATCCTGCAGCTTTAATTTCTATTATATTTGTTACTATCGTTAAAATGTTTTCATAAGTTCACTAAGAACACATTCAGCAATACCCAAGGAACAATTGCTCAGGGAGAGAACTAAAGCCAGAGCCAGATCAAGGATTAGCTATAGCAAACTTTCAGTAATGGGACAGTAACCAAAACAAATGTAACCAGTCCAAAACCTCCATATGCCGATGTAAGCCAATAAGAGAGCTTCATACAGGGGATTACCTAGAGGAAATAATCACTTCAGAGCGGAAACAGGACATTAAATATCCATTGTAAGAGCCAAAGATCCGTAGTAACAATACCAGTGTGGACAGCTCGTGTTGACACAGCTGTCTTCAGGTCACAGTTGAACTGAGACAGACAGACACAAATACTTGTCATATTCCTTAAACTCAAACAGAGCTTTGTTATCCAGCCACTTTACCCCTGTTAATCACACATCCCATCTAGGACCTAAAGCCCCAGTTCCTCCTTTCCATCCATGCACCCACCCTCCCTTCTTTCATCATTCCCCCAGTATCCTACTGACCTGTTTCCATGTGTTTGTTGCTGTCAGTGATCCTGGTATGTAGCGTCTGTAGTTTGCCCTGTAAAGCACTGATGTCAACAGCCTGTCTCTGCAGTGTTGTGTTGACCCTGCTGACATGGTTCCAGAGTCCAGCAACATGCCTCTCCAGTCCCTCCTTAACCCCCTGCACCCCAGCCGACACCCTGTCTAGCTGATCACACACCTTCTCCAGGCGCAGGACACGCCCCTCAACATGAGGCACACTGGAGCAACGCTGGAGTTCAGTCTGGACCTGAGGAAGAAGAAGAGGAAGTGAAAGAAGAACTATAATAACGTCATTTGTATGGTGATCTTGATTTTGCTGAATCTCTGTGACACACGTGTTCCTGTAATACTCATTCATCCAAAATGGACATAAACATTTATCTGGCACTAACGTTTCAGCCCTTTACCAAGGTACTGTATAAAGCGTTGTAATGTTTCAGCCCTTTACCAAGATACTGTATCAACTGTTGTAACGTTTCAGCCCTTTACCAAGATACTGTATAAAGCATTGTAACGTTTCAGCACTTTACCAAGATACTGTATCAACTGTTGTAATGTTTCAGCCCTCTACCAAGATACCGTATCAACTGTTGTAATGTTTCAGCCCTTTACTAAGATACCGTATAAATCGTTGTAAAGTTTCAGCCCATTACCAAGATTCTGTCTCAACTGTTGTAACGTTTCAGCCCTTTACCAAGATACTGTATCAACTGTTGTAACGTTTCAGCCCTTTACTAAGATACTGTATAAATCGATGTAAAGTTTCAGCCCATTACCTAGATACTGTATCAACTGTTGTAACATTTCAGCCCTTTACCAAGATACAGTATCAACTGTTGTAACATTTCAACCCTTTACTAAGATACTATGTAAAGCATTGTAACATTTCAGCTCATTAACAAGATACTGCATTAAGCCCTGTTACGCTTCAGCTCTTTAACCAAATATGAACATGGAGAACAGCACAATTACTAACAAGTACCATGATTACTAGATAACTACCTGGTTAGTGAGGCTGTCCAGTGTGGTTTTCATATCCTCCACTTCTTCTTTGGAGACCACTTCAACTGGACTTCTGGTGGCACCAAGCTCTAAACTACCTGGCCTGGCCTGGCAGCAGGTGTGGTTGATCCGGGTGAGGTCTTTGGTGTACCTGCTCATATCATCTCCAAGCCCCATCACTGTCCCACGCAAACCTCCCATGTTATCCCTCAGAGTGATCATCTCCCTCTGGAGGTCTTCGACCGTCTGAATGCTGGGATGCTGCCCTGACAGCTGCCTGTCAATAATCTCCTCAAGTACTTTTAGTTTGCCTGAGTTAGCCGACACGTCTGTGTGGAGAATGTCTAGGTCATTTCGACATAGCTTCAGATCCTTTACCATGCTGTCCACGACTTTAAGGCTAAGGCTAGAGTCGAAGGTCCCTCCCGGGTTGGGCACTTCAATATTAGATACACCACAGCCGCTAGCGCAGAGCTTAGCCACCGCATTCACCTTCTCGTCCAGACCCTGCAGAAGGAACTTGTTGTTGTTCACCTCAGCCTGCAGGAGAGAACAGAACATCATCTGTTACCATGGACAGAAACATACAAATGCAATGCCTGAACCAATGCCAGCAGATGGTACTTGGGATCTGGGAACAGTCTTCCAGTTACCATTTCTTCTCATTGATGGTTATCTGCTGTAGCATACCTGTAGAGGATCCATGCTGCTCCAAGCCCCAGCATGATATGAGCCATTGTTCAGCTCAACCAGCATGGTGGTAAACTGATCTTCTAAGAGCTTGACTCGTTCCTCCAGAACCTGTCGTAGCTCCACCCCCTGCTCCGCTAGTGCATGAGTCAGCTTCTCTTCAATGTAGAAACAGTGGACCTCTGCATTCTGTTCTGTCACATTCAGACGCGCCTCCAACTCCTCCCACCTTGCACCCACCTCGCCCTCTAACGTCCCTGTACCCCCCTCTATCTCCCTGTGTGGTGATTGTAGGTACTGCAGTTCATTGTCCATGCGGGCGTTCAAGACACGATGGGCCTCAGCCACACGCTCCAGTTCCCTCCAAAGGTCAGACAGGTCACCGCGTTGGACAGCAGGCAGGACACCTGGTGACGTTTCACCATGTCCAGCCATGTCGGTCTGCCTGGAGCTGGGCATGGAGTCAGTCTCTCTCAGAGTGCGTCCTGGCTGGTCTGAGGCAGCAATATCCAGTCTCAACTCCCTGATCTCCTTCTTCAGCTGTGCCTCCTTGTTGTCCACCATCTCAGTCAAACTGACCAGTCCTCTCCTATGCTCCTCCTCACAACTCCTCTCCATTGATTCTATCCTCCCCTCACAGGATCTCTGCAGCTTCTCCAAATCCTTCTCCACCTCCTTCTCCATTGTCTCCTCCAGCTTCTTCCTCAGAGTATCCAGTTGCCCATCAATATATTTCTTCAGTACCTCTTCCAGGTCAACGGGCGCTCCCGCCTCAGCTGGATTAGGGTTGGGTTCAGGCCCTTGATGGGACTGGCCAGAAGAATCTAGCAGCAGGCGAATCTGTCCGCTGTGTGAGGTTACAATTCCTCTCAGCTCCTCCAGAGCGTCCCCTTTTTTATTCAGGGAGGTGTTGACATCATCCAGCCTGGCCAAGACCGTCTCCAGCCCCCGATCCACATGGACTGATCCCCTGGTAGCCTGGTGGCCATCGATTATTGATCCCAGGTGGTCATCCACCAATTCTGTGTCAGAGGCTCGAGGTCGGAGATTGTTCAACAGGGTGACAATCATCTTGGATGTGTCCTCCTGTAGGTCCGTCCTCAGAGTGGAGCTCAGTCCCGTCATCGCAGCCTGCAGTGCCCCCACTGTATTTGAGAGACGCTGCACCTCCCCCTCCAGGAGACGCACCCTGTCTACTCCTCCGCCATGCCTACGCTCGTACCCACCTGTCTCCCTCCTCTCTGGGCCTGGGACAGAAGACCCCAGATACAGGTTAGTCAACACAAGATCCAAACAGTCAAACAACCAAACAGTCAACCACCTAACATTCAAACAGGTCAATATTCAAACAACCCGAAAGTCAAACAACCAAACGGTCAAACAACCCAACAGTCAAACAGGTCAATATTCAAACAACCCAACAGTCAAACGTTCAAACAACCAAACAGTCAAACAGCGAAACAGTCAAACAACCCATCATTCAAACAGTCAAATAACCAAATATTCAAACAGTCAAAAAGTAATATATCCTGTATCGTCCTGGTCCAGTATTTGTCTTACTTAGTGTGTGTCTGGTCTGTCCAGGAATGGATCTTGTCTGAGGGTAGTGTGGTGATGCTGCATGGTTCTGGGCCTGGGACTGTGTCTTGGCTGGTAGTGTCTGGCTGTTTGCGTTCTGAGCCTGCGTTCTGGCTGGTCTGTTGGCAGCAGTCTTCAGCTCAGAACAGTTAGGTCCCTGGTAACTCGGGCAACACCTCCACTGCAGCTCAGTTACAGTCTTGTAAGAAATTTTATAGGCTGGTCGGAACCGTGTACGATACCTAGGAGAAATCGCAGAACCGAACTGTAATCACATGGCGTACACGTGAACTGCATACACATGTTAACACATACAATTCAGGATCAATAATTACAAAACAAACAGAAAAGAAATACAGTGTACAGACCAAATAAGACACAGATATTAAACACAAGACAAAGTACATTGCTTTAAACACCTGTGTTATTCCCTTAGTGGCCTCATGTTTTTAGAATTGGGCCTGGCAAGTTCTGCGCTGTCCCTTAGGTGTACTAAACAAACACAGCAATTTTAGTGATTATCATGTTCACACAGACTACTTTTCAGCAGGGACCGCTGTGTATATGTAAATGTTGGGCCCATTTGGTTGGCTTCAATATAATTATTAATTTGTCAGTCAATGTTAGTATTCAGTACTGTCGAGAAGGTTAACAGTTTTTAAACAGAAGAATTGCATTGATGAAGGGATTCATGTTTTTTACTCTTTGCTGTTTTTTATACAGCATTATGATTAAAACTTTTTCTGTAAATATTGTTTGTTCTACCAACAGCCAATCAACGATACCCTAACTCCAACAACCAATCAGAGTGATACCCTAACACCAATAGCCAATCAGGGTGACCCTAAACACTAATGCCAACATAACTTTGTAAAGCTGCACTAGATAGGATTTATTCAGTAAATAAAAAGTTAAGTGCCAGTGGAATGTCATTTCATTATTTTAGCACGCCAATACTTCCCATCCAATCCCGTTACAGCCAGTCGCCTTCTGCGAGGCAGGCTTTCCTCCTAGGCTTATTTTGTGAACACTTACCTGTATGATATTATATATAGCATAAGCATGCCGTAAGGATGGAAGTTTATTTACTGTAAGAAACTATAATGGCAGCTAGAGACCAAGATGGCAAACCGTCGGTTCCTTCCTTGTCTACTCAAGCATTCACTACCAAAACGGAAAAGCGAAAGAAGAATCCCAGGTTGCCCTTTTCTCATGGCAACGGGTCACATACATTGCAGGTGTGTGCTTGCACTGTACTTCGCATAGCAGATACAGTCGTTTATTAATGTTTAATTTCTTTTCAAATTCTTTGTGGATAAACATAATCTGAGAAGAAAATGTGTCTATACTGTACAGCTCTGTTTCTACAGACAGTGTGCTTATAGTCTTGTCTGGAGAGCCATGTCTTCTTATTTACGCCTCTCAATAGCAAGGCCATGTTAACTGAGTCAGTATACAGTCAAGGCCATGTTAACTGAGTCAGTACACAGTCAAAGCCATGCTCATTGAGTCAGTACACAGTCAAAGCCATGCCCATTGAGTCAGTACACAGTCAAAGCCATGCTCATTGAGTCAGTACACAGTCAAAGCCATGCCCATTGAGTCAGTACACAGTCAAAGCCATGCCCATTGAGTCAGTACACAGTCAAAGCCATGCCCATTGAGTCAGGACACAGTCAAAGCCATGCCCATTGAGTCAGTACACAGTCAAAGCCATGCCCATTGAGTCAGTACACAGTCAAAGCCATGCCCATTGAGTCAGTACACAGTCAAAGCCATGCCCATTGAATCAGTACAGAGTCAAAGCCATGCCCATTGAGTCAGTACACAGTCAAAGCCATGTTAACTGAGTCAGTCCAAGGTCAAAGTCATGCCCATTGAGTCAGTACACAGTCAAAGCCATCCCCACTGATTCAGTACACAGTCAAAGTGATGTTAACTGAGTCAGCATACAGTCAAAGCCATGCCCATTGTGTCAGTACACAGTCAAGAAAGTATTTTATAAATTTTCTCTCACAGTGGTCAGGTATTGTGTACTCTCTGGTTAGAGTAGCATTAAAAACGTTTTTCTTTTAATCTTTTTAGTTCAGACCATTCATCCATTATAGTTTTACTTCAGCTTTATATCCATTATATTCCTAATTCAGATTTACATCCTTTATAGCCCTATTTCTGCTTTACATCCATTGTAGTCCTACTTCAGCTTTACATCAATTTTAGTACTACTTCAGCTTTACATCCATTATAGTCCTACTTCAGCTTTACATCCATTATAGTTCTACTTCAGCTTTACGTCCATTATAGTGCTAATTCAGATTTACGTCCATTATAGTTCTACCTCAGCTTTACATCCATTATAGTCCTACTTCAGCTTTACGTCCATTATAGTCCTAATTCAGATTTACGTCCATTATAGTTCTACCTCAGCTTTACATCCATTATAGTCCTAATTCTGCTTTACATTCATTATAGTCCAAATTCTACATTCATCATTTGGGGTATTGTGTTGTATTCTGGGAGTCTCAAATCAGTGTTTAACAAATTTTGTGAATTTTCTAATTCTCTACCCAACTCCTTCTTTCCAACTATCTCCCTCTATAACTATCGATCTCCAACTATCCAATTCTCCAACTACAACTCTCTCTACAACTCTCCCTCAACTCTCTTTCTCTCCTGCTCTCTCTAATACAAATATCTCCAAGTCTCTCTTTCTACTGTCCTTCGTGTGTCTAAAGCAAATGATTCAAAACAATGTGATCCACTTTGAAGGAAGACAATTGCCATTTAAAGGAAGACAATTGACCACCAAGACAACTGGTTATTATGTCGCATTTTAATACAATTGATCAAAAATCACTAGAAAAAACTGTTCAACATCTTAAAGCTTCCCCTTGCTGTCTCGAGGCAGCAAATAGTTAATAACTCTTTGCAATTAGGCATTTTTCCAATGTCTCTAAAAACAGCTGCCATTAAAGCTGCCATTAAGCCCATATTAAAAAAGAGAACACTGGATGCATCTATAATAAACAACTATAGAACTGTATCAAATCTCTCTTTTATAGCCAAGATCATTGAGAAGGTTGTCTTCAATCAACTCAGTAATTTTGTGACCTCAAGCAGTCTCTTAGACAAATTTCAGTCAGGTTTCAGGCCTCACCACAGTACTGGAACGGCCCTGATTAAAGTTTTAAATGATATACGGCTGAATACTGATTCTGATAAAATAACAGTTCTGGTTCAATTAGATCTCAGTGCAGCATTTGACACTGTAGATCATAGAACACTTATAGATAGGCTGGAAAATTGGGTAGGACTCTACGGGACAGTCCTTGATTGGTTCAGATCTTATCTAGATGGCCGGAGTTACTTTGTCACCATTGGTAATCATGAATCTGATAGGGTGGCTATGACATGCGGATTTCCACAGGGATCAGTTCTCGGACCGCTTCTGTTCAATCTCTATATGCTACCTCTGGGCCAAATTCTACAGAACAACATTAACTACCACAGCTATGCCGATGATACTCAAATATATATGTCTCTCGAACCGTATGACAACAGCTCAATAGATTCTCTGTGTCACTGTATAGAGCACATAAATACCTGGATGAACCAACATTTTCTACAATTAAACCAAGATAAAAGATTACTGTGTTTGGCAACAAAAATAAAATAAGTATTAGTAAAGAGCTGGATTCTCTGGCCCTTAAAAGCAGGGATCAAGTGCGTAATCTTGGTGTCCTGATTGACTCAGACCTCACATTTAAGTCATTTCAAAGCGGTCACCAAAACAGCATTCTATCATCTAAAAAATATAGCCAGAATCAAAGGTTTGGTGTCCCAAAAAGACCAAGAGAAGCTCATCCATGCTTTTATCTCTACTGTAATGGCCTCTTAACTGGACTCCCCAAAAAGACTGTAAAACAGCTGCAGCTCATTCAGAATGCTGCTGCTAGAATGTTAACCAGGACCAATAGAACAGAGCACATCACTCCGGTTCTTAAATCTTTGCATTAGTTTCCAGTCAGTTACAGAATAGATTTTAAAGTGGTGCTTTTAGTTTATAAATCTCTGAATGGTTTAGGACCCGAATACATTTCTGAAATGTTTCAAGAATATAAACCGATCCATGAACACAGGTCAGCTAGTAGAGCTCAGAGTCCAAACTAAATAGAAGCTGCGTTTAACAGTTATGCTGCACACAACTGGGATAAACTACCAGTAGATCTTAGACGTGCCCCAAACGTATAAATTTTTAAATGCAGGTTAAAAACACTTCTCTTTTCACGTGACTATGACTGAGCACTTAAACTTAACCACACTGTTTAGCCTTATAGCTTCCTATGTTTTTATCCCGTTTTTTATCTTTATAAGTTTTCTTATTGTATTATTTATTATTATGATATTTTCAATTGTTTTGATGTTTTCATTTGAGTATTTGTTTTTATGTTATTGTATTTTTTTTATTTTATTTTTATTTTTAAAGCACATTGAATTGCTTCAATGTATGAATTGTGCTATATAAATAAACTTGCTTGCTTGCTTATTTTGAAGGTATTGTAAATTAGCTCTGATTGACACTTCATTTTGAAAATAAATGTGACAGTTTTATAATAGTTTTAATAATAACCACCATCTGAGCTGACCTCTAATGGGTGTGTAAAAATGTGTGTTGATCCTCTGATGTTGTCAAAGCTTTGATCAGTCAGCCAGCTAGCATTCACACTCTCTGGTCAGACAATTAAACAACCCAGAAATGACACAGCTAACTACTCTACATGACTCAATCTAACTGGATGAATCCCAGTCATTAATCATCCGTCCTGGAGCCTGGGGAGTCTGTCCCTGTGTCAATCACCACAGGGCCAGTGCTTAGTCTACAGTCATGAATATTTAACATTATTTATGTGGTCTTGTGTCTTGTTATCTTTCAATAGAAATGTCTTTGGCCAGGTTAAATAAGCATTAAATGAGGGTTAGTTAAAAGTTCTAGGGGTGTCCAGGCTTGTCTTGGACTGGTTCTAGTTTGGTCACAGGCTGACTCACAGCTGTATTCCATTACAAACTGTTACACCCCTTTCTCTCCATATTCTCAACTCCTCCATTTCCCCATTTATAACTCTCTCCGATCCATCCATTTGTATCTCCTTTCTCTACAAACGCTTCTCCCTCCCCACCCCTCCTTCTCCATCTCCATCTAACCCTCTCTCAATGTCCTCCACCCCTCCTTCTCCATCTCCATCTAACCCTCTCTCAATGTCCTCCACCCCTCCTTCTCCATCTCCATCTAACCCTCTCTCAATGTCCTCCACCCCTCCTTCTCCATCTCCATCTAACCCTCTCTCAATGTCCTCCACCCATCCCTCTCTCCCATCCCTCTCTTCCATCCCCCTCTTCCATCCCCCTCTCTTTCTGCCTCCTGGGACACTTACATCACTTGTTGCTCACAGTCTGGGTCATGGGTTGGGCATGGTGCTGCCTCAGCGTCCACCCAGCTCTCTGCGTTCGCCTGGACCGTACAGCTCACATTCTTATGGACCACATAAGCACACCAGTTCCTATAAGGGAAGAGAGAGGGAATGGATGTGGGAAAGACAGAGAGAGAGGCAACAAATGGAGAGAACAATAGTTATATGCATCTTTGGTAACCAACCAGCATACAACAAACAAATCTCCAGCCCCAGGCCTGAGAATTTCTCAAATTAAACACAAATAGAAAGTGTTCATTGTCTGAAACAAACAACTGAGCAGAGGGAGAAAGCAAACTACTAGATAGACGTAAATCTGTGTATTTGTGTGAATCCTGGAGGTGAAGCTATGGACAACCATTACATTAGCAGTGAGTGGTCTCTGTCACATTCCACCTCCACTGACAGACAGAAAGGCAGACAGACAGACAGACCAACAGACAGGCTGCATGGACACAGCCAATTATAGCATGTCCTGTTTTGTAAGTGGTCAATGCAAAACTCCGTAACAATTCCATATAGAATAATTCATACTGTAAAAGTAAATGTTCTCATTTCAAGCAGAAAACTGACAACTCATATTATTGCTCAAATAAAATTACAATCATATTAACAGATCAGAACTCTAATATAATGTAAATAGGCTTGTTTTGTAAAAGCACTTTGTGACAACTGCTGATGTAAAAAGGGCTTAATAAATATATTTAATTGATTGAAAAATATATAAAAGAAAAGAGCTAACTGATAAACGAACCTGTTCCTCTGTGACTGTCTGTGTCCCGAACTCCGGTATGCAGTTCCTTGGAAAAGGTTGTAGTTCGGGAGGTTTTGTTCGATGGTGACAGAAACGATAAACAACAGAGAGAAAATCGTCCATGTCAACCAAATACCAGCTGATCCCCAATTCATGGTATAACAGATTAAATTAACTATGATGGAACATGAACAATCCAAGTTAACAATCCTTTTTTTCTGTCTTTCCTTGGCGGACGTACTGAGCTGAACAAGACTTCACTTTGGGGAAGTCCGCGGGAGTCGCAGTTGACCACTGGAATGACGTCTTTGTTCGGATAGAGAGGGTTCGCCGCCCTCTTCCTCTCTTTCCTTCGACCCCCATCCTTTTTCGGTCGGTGGGGGAAGAAACAAAAGCTCCTGACAACCCTTACAGAAAGTTACAGTACTGTCGGTTTCGCGCTCGCGCGCACCCCTTAACAGTACCCCTATGTAGAATTGTTACATCAACATCTATTAACTCATAACTTAAACTATCGTTATCCTATAGAAAAAGCATAGTAGTACTCTTAATGAGATGTAGTCTTCATTCATAAGCTCTCATTGTTAAAAACTCAAATTTAAAGGCTGGTTTACAAGAGCGTGTCCATCGTTTTGTATGAAATTACATTGAATAATCAAAACATAAATAAAGTATTTATAAGAATAAATATCCCACCCCTTTAAATGAGACCATGAATAAAAACACTAAGGATTTATTAAAGGTGTATGTTAAGCATTTCATGAATGCTGTTATAAGTCATAATTTAATACTTTAAATATTGCTGTGTGGGAGTAATGATTCCATCAGGATTAATGATTACTTAAGGCTTTATTCCGTGTAGGTATTGACACCCTTTTTACATGACCACATTGTAAACCCTAGTGTATGTCTTTCTCAAATGTTTTTACTAAGTGTAACTCAAAGTTAGAGAAAAGTTCCCAATTACTTAAAACGTTTATGTTATACTGACTTTTGCTCAATACATTTTTATATGTTTAAAATGAAAATGTTCCCTGCATGCTATTCAGGTTGATATATTGGAATTATTTTATTATCCCTTTTTGCATTTATACTGACTAATCAATTCATCACAACATCAAACACATACATTTGTCTAAAGTAATCCAATCATGTAGTAGCCTTAAACAAATAGTTATCACCCACTTCTGAAATGATTGTAACGATTACATAACACATTTTCCTGACAAACTTTCAGCTGGAGTCCAATGGGAATTGTATGTTCTTTTGCGAGTCAGTGCCTTCTGGGTAGCTTGGCAAAATTCTGGTCGAATTCCTAAGTTATCTCGAACTCTCAGCAGAAGCAGTGATTTGGAGTTAGAACATCTGGGAGTTTCCTGAAATGTAAGAGCTTTTTTAACCAAGTGGGATACCTTTCTGACAAGTGGAATAGGATTTTAATGTGACAACACACTGTATCTCAGTACATCTGAAATGATTAGTCCATTAGCTATGTGGGTTACAACACTTCCGAATAAGTATTTATGGGGTAAGTTGGGTATTCACAGCTGACTATTTTATAACAGTCAAGGGAGTGAAGTTATGGAAAATAAATGTGTACAATAACCATGTCTCTGTCATGGGTGGTAATTCTAGAGTTCACTTGAAAGGGCAATTGGGAAATTATATTGTAGGTGTGGCTTAGTATATTACTCAGTTCCTTTAAGCAAATCCAACTCAAATTTGAAACCCTGTTTAAGTTACATTTTAAATTTATTTTTGAGTTCTGAGAACTTATTGAGGTTTGCAGTGTGAGTAGTACTAATTTTTTTGAGGCAATCAGTTGCCACAAAACTTTTAAGTTTAGAACCAAAGGTTTTTGAGTTATTTAAATCAGAACTTTTTAGTTTTATATTAATTGCCATTACTTCAATGATTTCATTTCCTTTAAATTACAGAATAATTATGATGGACACATACGCATTGAGGTTTTCCAACATTAAATACTCAGTTACTGTACTTACAGTTTTTTTGGATTGCTTACACACTAAAATTAAAAGTAGTACACTATTAGCAAAACCTTACACTCAAGAAGCAAAACATCAGCCCTTATTTGCACAACTATAAGCACATTGTGAACTTCACACTTGTTGCAAAACTCTACACACAGTGATTTGCAAAACACTAAACACACTTAACATACATTACACACAAACATCTATCATGAAGTCACTTCCTTGCAATACCAAAGCACTGACTGTCAAATTACCACACCGTCCAACCAATTGGTTAAACACAGTCATCAGGTGTGCAAACACTTGTTTGCTTAATTGTAAACACACCAATCAGGTGTATAAGCACTATAAAAAGCAGCAGGTGAGTTCATCGGTCTTCAAGCACAATGGAAAGAGTCAGAGAAAGAGTAAGACGAGGAGGAGAACGAGGAGAACGAGGAGGAGGACAAGGAAGAAGAATCAACAGAGGAGGAATCAACAAAGGAAGGGAGGCCATGCTGGAGGTAGAGGTAGAGGAAGACAAGAAGGTGCTCAAAGAGGACCGAATCTGACAAATGAGATCCGCGCAACACTGAGTTTATTTTTTTACAGTAAACTTACAGTACAATATGTAAAGTGACATTTTGTTACAGTATTAGCAGTGTGATCTTGCATACTGTCTCAATATTTTACTGTACTGTAACATGTATACTACATCTACACTGAATTACACAATTTTGCCTGACACTGTTCTTCAGAGACTTTTACGAATGGATGGAGAGGAGATCCAGCATGAGTTCATTTACGTAGATGAGGCTGGGTTCAACCTGACGAGCACACGAAGGAGGGAAAGATACATCATTGTCCACAGGGCTATAGTCAACGTCCCAGGGCAACGTGGGGGTAATATAACACTCTGTGCAGCCATTACACAGAATGGGGTCCTCCACCGCCATGCCCATATGGGCCCTTACAACACCACACTCATGCTTACATTCTTGGACCAATTGCACAACATAACAGCAGCAAATCAAATCGATCATATGCAATACATTGTTGTCCACCGCTCTGCTCTGGTTCAGAACTGGTTTCAGCAACATCCACATTTCACCGTCCTATATCTTCCACCATACTCTCCATTCCTTAACCCTATAGAAGAGTTCTTCTCGGCATGGCGGTGGAAGGTATATGATCTCTGTCTCCAGGCTGAGGTACCCCTCATCCAAGCCATGGAGGAGGCCTGTGACCAGATGGAGGTAGCAGCAATTGAAGGATGGATTCGTCATTCAAGACGTTTCTTTCCAAGGTGTCTTGCTAATGACAACATTGCCTGCGATGTTGATGAAATTCTCTTTTTTTTTTTACAGTAAACTTACAGTACAATATATAAAGTGACATTTTGTTACAGTATTATGAATCTCCATGTCAACATTTTGGGCGTGTTGAGAAATGAATGAGTTTCTTCAGTCTGCAACATTGGTCTTGTGTAGTGTTTGGTGAATCTACATTATATTTGTACTTTGTTGATGGTAGCCTACTCTAATCATAGGGAAGTAGAAGTGCTAAAAGTGTTTTAGGTTTATCACAGCAGAGTGTAACTCGTGCAAACAGAGTATAGTAATATGAAACGTGTGTGTTTCATATGGTAACAAAGTGTGTTTTTTAAACAGAAGTGTATAGTTTTTACAAGAGTGTTTAATTATGCAAAGGATCTGTAGTGTTTTTCTAACTGGGTGTGTGGTTGTGCTTATTGTGTGTAGTGTTTTGAAAACACGGGCCCTGTTTTGAAAATCGTGCTTAAGCAATCCAAAAAAACTGTAAATTGTTTAGCTATATTTACTTAATTTCTTTAAGTGATTCTTTAAGAGTTTCAGTAAATGAAAATATTTCATGTGACTTTTTTAGCCATTCAATTGACTTGTAATCAAAAGGTACATGTAAAAGTAACTCCAAATATGTAAATTCCACAAACAAATGGCTTTTGAGTAAATAAACTTAAATATTTTAAAGCAATCAGTTGCCTTACATTTTTTGGGTTCACAGAGCACCTTACTTTATGTCGTCATAGGAAAATACAGTTTTGAAAACAGTTTATAGGGTTAGGATTTAAAGCTGCTCTACAGAATTGGCATGTTAGTGAACTGCAATGATGTTGAGTGCATGGAGAAGACCAAGGCTAGTAACCTCGGTCTGGTGTAACAGGGATCAGTGGTAATGCAGGTCAGGTGTAATGGGCCATTGTGTAAGGGGGGACAGGTGTAACAGGGGTCATTTGTAACAGGGGTCACCTCTGGCTTGTTCCACCTCCGGCTTTTGTCTTTTGTAAACATTGCTCATGTTTATTATTTGTAACGTGTGTGTGATAAGCAAGTTTTAAGCTATGGTTGTTTCAAATCTATTTTATGAAGCCCATTTTACCTCAACAGTTGTCACAAAGTGCTTTTAGAAAACACCCAGCCTGAAACCCCAAAGAGCAAAAGAGTTGATACACATTGGCTAGGAAAAACTCTCTTAAAGGGCCGAAACTTATGAAGAAACCTAGAGAGGAACCAGCTATGAGGAGTGGCCAGTCCTCTTCTGGTAACCATTTAAAGAATACAAATTGTAGTAATTAATAAATTAATGTGGGCTGTGTCCAGAGTCTGTAACATTATTTAAGTCAGCAACCATGACCAGATGGACAAGGACAGGGACAATCAGGGGTGGAGAAATGGTCAGCAGAGTGGCAGCCGAAATTGTCAGGTATCGTCAGCTACTTGATCAGCAACTCAACCAGGATGACTTTGGACAGGGACAGGGACAGCTATGAGTATCCGGGCCTGGTACTCCTGACGTGTGGTCCGAGACCTCATGTCCTTCTATGTTTAAACGGAGCAGGACTCAAGGAAAATGTAGCTTCCTTAAAAACCTAGCGTTTTTAAAACATATGCACTTACTAGCATCCACTAAATTACTAAAATAAATCTATAAAATGTAATTCCCATTTACATGAATAACTTGGGAGCATTTAGGGTTAACTGCATTGTTCAAGGACCAAAAAACGGATTTGTCACCATACTAGACCATGGGTTTGCTAGACCATGGGTTTACTAGACCATGGGTTTACTAGACCATGGGTTTACTAGACCATGGGTTTAATCAATGCTTCAGAAGCAGTGACTTAGACTGCTAGACATTTCCTTTAATGGTACCATGGGAAGATGCCTTTTATTTCTACTAAATATCTTGACAAGTCACTGTATGTATCAGCTGTATATTTTAAGAGAGTGTGGTCTGGTTAGGATTGCATGGTTTGTTTAGGAGAGTGTGGGCTGGTTAAGAGAGCGTGGTTTGTTTAGGAGAGTGTGGTCTGGTTAAGAGAGCGTGGTTTGTTTAGGAGAGTGTGGTCTGGTTAGGATTGCATGGTTTGTTTAGGAGAGTGTGGTCTGGTTAAGAGAGCGTGGTTTGTTTAGGAGAGTGTGGGCTGGTTAAGAGAGCGTGGTTTGTTTAGGAGAGTGTGGTCTGGTTAAGAGAGCGTGGTTTGTTTAGGAGAGTGTGGTCTGGTTAGGATTGCATGGTTTGTTTAGGAGAGTGTGGGCTGGTTAAGAGAGCGTGGTTTGTTTAGGAGAGTGTGGTCTGGTTAAGAGAGCGTGGTTTGTTTAGGAGAGTGTGGTCTGGTTAGGATTGCATGGTTTGTTTAGGAGAGTGTGGTCTGGTTAAGAGAGCGTGGTTTGTTTAGGAGAGTGTGGGCTGGTTAAGAGAGCGTGGTTTGTTTAGGAGAGTGTGGTCTGGTTAAGAGAGCGTGGTTTGTTTAGGAGAGTGTGGTCTGGTTAGGATTGCATGGTTTGTTTAGGAGAGTGTGGGCTGGTTAAGAGAGCGTGGTTTGTTTAGGAGAGTGTGGGCTGGTTAGGAGAGCTTGATTTGGTTTGGAGAGCACGTTTGGTTAGGAGAGTTCGGTCTGGTTATGAGAGAGTTGTTTGGTTAGGAGAGCGCGGGCTGGTTCGGAGAGCGTGGTTTGTTTAGGAGAGCACGTTTGGTTAGGAGAGCGCAGTCTGGTTTGGAGAGCGTTGTTTTGTTAGGACAGTTTGTTTTGTTTAGAAGCACACAGTTGTTCTTGTAGTCTCCCAAGAAAGGTTTGACAGGTAAAGACATCATAGTCATATTAATAAGGTCTAAGCCCCTGCCTCTGTAAAGACATTATAGTTATATTTATAAAGTCTAAGCCCTTCCCTCTGTAAAGACATTATAGTTATATTTATAAAGTATAAGCCCCTCCTTCAGTAAAGACATTATAGTTTTATTTTTAAGGTCTAAGCCCCTCCCTCAGTCAAAGCAATGGTGTATCCATAATGTCTTTGCTGTCCTTCAGTAAAAAGTCTAGTTTGACCATGTGAGGGCAGTACAGCAACATGGAACCAGCCAAGGCCCTAGAGACACACAGTATCCATGGAGACCATCCGCCTTGCTGTGCCCTGAAGTAGAGGAAGCCAGGACTCTGGTTGAATAGTTTTAACAATAGCTTTGCCAAATGGTTTATTCTAGCTGACTAACTAGTGTGAAAGAACCAAACGTGGTGTTCCTCCGTGTGAAACAGAACTGGTCTCTTCGAAGCAGAGATTGCCTTCCTCTTCAGAAAGAGATTGCCCTCCTCTTCAGAAAGAGATTGCCCTCCTCTTCAGAAAGAGATTGCCCTCCTCTTCAGAAAGAGATTGCCCTCCTCTTCAGAAAGAGATTGCCCTCCTCTTCTGAAGGAGATTGCCCTCCTCTTCAAACGGAGATTGCCCTCCTCTTCAGAAGGAGATTGCCTTCATCTTCAGAAGGAGATTGCCCTCTTCAGAAAGGGATTGCCCTCCTTTTCAGAAAGTACATTTGACTGAGTCTCCTGAATCTCCTCAGATTCACGTTGCCATTGTTCCCTTTCAGTTCATCACTTTGGTTGATTTGGCATTAAGCTCAACATCAACTAGTTATTCAATCACACCCTTAAGGGCTAATGACTAGCCAGCCTAGCAATCAATCAATTCATGACATTTGTATATAGCTGTTAGATCAGCAGTAGTCACAGTGTTAATACAGTTACAGTGGGGAGAACAAGTATTTGATACACTGCTGATTTTGCAGGTTTTCCTACTTACAAAGCATGTAGAGGTCTGTAATTATTATCATAGGTACACTTCAACTGTGAGAGACGGAATATAAAACTAAAATCCAGAAAATCACATTGTATGATTTTTTAATAATTAATTAGCATTTTATTGCATGACATAAGTATTTGATCACCTAGCAACCAGAAAGAATTCCGGCTCTCACAGACCTGTTAGTTTTTCTTTAAGAAGCCCTCCTGTTCTCCACTCATTACCTGTATTAACTGCACCTGTTTGAACTGGTTACCTGTATAAAAGACACATGTCCACACACTCAATCAAACAGACTCCAACCTCTCCACAATGGCCAAGACCAGAGAGTTGTGTAAGGACATCAGGGATAAAATTGTAGACCTGCACAAGACCGGCACAGCCAGAAGAGGACTGGTCACCCCTCTGAGCCTGGGTCCTCTCTAGGTTTCTTCCTAAAATTCGACCTTCTTAGGGAGTTTTTCCTAGCCACTGAAATTCAACACTACTGTTGTTTGCTCCTTGGGGTTTAAGGCCGGGTGTCTCTGTAAAGCACTTTGTGACAACTGCTGTTGTAAAAAGCGCTTTATAAATAAATTTTGATTGATTGATTGATAGGATGGCTACTCCCCCTAAACCCTAACTCCTCTCTCCAATTCCCCATAATAACCATAAACCCTAAATTCTCTCTTCCAATTCCCCCTATTTACCCTAACCCTAACTCCTCTCTCAAATTCCCAATAATAACCCCTAAACCCTAACTCCTCTCTCCAATCCCCCCACTAACCCTAAACCCTAACTCCTCTCTCCTACTAACCCTGAACCCTAAACTCCTCTCTCCTACCCACCCTAAACCCTAACTCCTCTCTCCTACTAACCCTGAAACCTAAACTCCTCTCTCCTACTAACCCTAAACCCTAACTCCTCTCTCCTACCCACCCTGAAACCTAAACTCCCCTTACTAACCCTAAACCCTAACTCCTCTCTCCTACCCACCCTGAAACCTAAACTCCCCCTACTAACCCTAAACCCTAACTCCTCTCTCCTACCCACCCTGAAACCTAAACTCCTCTCTCCTACTAACCCTAAACCCTAACTCCTCTCTCCTACTAACCCTAAACCCTAACTCTTCCAATTCCCCCACTCACCCTAAACGTCTCTCAAATTCTCTTGAATAACCTTAACACCTAGTGTCATTTTAATTAGGGTTTGCAGATAGCTACTTAGGTAACAACGTTTTATTGTCTTATTGTATGTGGTCCTATGGTCTGGTGGTCTCTTGGCTGATAGTCTGTACACTGATGGTCTATAGTTTAATTGTTTGGTGGTCTGTAGTCTGGCGGTCCATAGTCTGGCGGTCAGTTGTCTGGTGGTCGGTATTTTGAGAGTCTGTGGTCTGGCCAGCCATATTCTGAGCGTCTGTATTCTGATGGTCGGTCTGTAGTCTGACGGTCGGTATTCAGAGAGTCTGTAGTCTGACGGTCGGTATTCAGAGAGTCTGTAGTCTGGCAGTCGGTATTGTTAGAAATCGGCGGTTTCGTATAGTGGTCAAATAATGTAGAACCCGTATCAAATCAAGGGAGAAGTTCGCTCACGTTTATTGGGAAATTGCAGCACAGTCACACGGTGAACGTTCCATTATCTTCTCACTGTAATATTGGTTACCAGCTAGCCTATACATTAAGGGCGTTTCTAACTAAGACCATGTCTTTAGAAGTCAACCCCCCATGCCATATGACCATCGTAAACATTCCTACAGAGAGATAAACAGAGAGGTTTCTGTTACAGAGAGATAATCTAAACAGAGAGGTTTCTGTTGTTCTCATTATTTAGACACATGCACTTCCAATGAAATGTACCCCTCTGAGCCTGGGTCCTCTCTAGGTTTCTTCCTAAAATTCGACCTTCTTAGGGAGTTTTTCCTAGCCACTGAAATTCAACACTACTGTTGTTTGCTCCTTGGGGTTTAAGGCCGGGTGTCTCTGTAAAGCACTTTGTGACAACTGCTGTTGTAAAAAGCGCTTTATAAATACATTTTGATTGATTGATTGATTGATGACAGTCCGCATCTCAAAACAATACGTTATGTTTGGGATGGCTATAAAACAAGAGCAATATGTTAGTAGCTGGTGCAGTTCGTCCATTGCAATATAACGCAAAGTTCTAGTCTATCCTGAACAAATCCTAATGCTTAATTTGTTTGGGATGATTAGCTAATAGCGATACAGTACCTATAATGAAAACAACGACTTGAATAACTCCATGGCTGGTTTGTTTCTTTAAAAAACAAATAAACAGTTGAATAGCTAACCACTACACTATGTGAACTACGTTATGTAAACTGAAATCATTCTCGGTGCAGTTCGTCCATCACAATATAATGTCAACACTTGTCAACACAGGGAAGTTCTAGTCTGTCCTGAACCAATACTCACAGCACATTTATTAGGTCCGTGGCGAGCATCAAACACCGGTCGGCTACGTGACAATCCCTCGTCACTAACCAAAACTCTATTTAACAATGGTCGGTCGGTCGGTCGGTGGGTGGGTGGGTGAGTGACCAACCGTTAGCAGTGAAAAAAAAATAATAATAATTAGCACTGGACCCTGTTACCGAAATGCCCGATTGGTCACGAAAGTGAAGCTGGTATAAGCTCTCTCTTTCTACACACACACATGCACACAAGCTCTCCAGAAAGAGCCAAATCTCTCCTCCCCTCCTCATCTAGTTGGTCCATAATGATGGTTTTGTGTTTGAATAAGATGTCTAAGGTTTCAATACAGGAGTGAAGAATGGACTGTGAGGGTGTTCAGCTCAACAGAGTAGTAACAGTATACCAGGACACAAAGAGGCATAGTGATCATTAATGACTGCAAATATTTTGTTATGGATACGCTGGTGAAACTATTGAAAAAGCTCCATCCTCACAACCTTGACGTCTTCTGACGTAACTGATGCATGATAGGAGATGGAACACAATCATTCAGCTTCTGTTCAGGACTGACTGAACAGACAGCCACACATAGGAGAATGTTGCTCTTTCAATCCTGTATGGTGTTTTGTGGGATAGTGTGAGTGTACTGCATATATGTGTGTGTTTGTGTAGGTGAAGAGATTTATACAATGGGCATAATGGAATACATTCGATATGCAGATCAACTCGATGTAGGAGGCTGTAGATAAATTATTCTGCAGAATGGAAATTCTGTAAAATTATACTATTATTGCTAATTTGCTCTCAATTCAACAGCATACAAGAACATACACTTATATAGGGGCAGTGGGCCAAGGTTCTTTGGACCCTGAGAGGGGGATGCCATGGAGTTGTCAATTGTACAGCTCCACAGTGTCAGGTCTTGGAGTGTCAAGATTGGGCTTGAGTTGATGGGCTGACATCCAAGATTTCTGCCAGCCTTACAGAGAAGTTACCATCTGTGTGTCAGAGCTAGCAAAGGAAATACGTTGTTGTGTCATCGGCATAGCAATAATAAGAGAGACCATGTCAGGATATGACATAGCCAAGTGACTTGGTGGACAAAGAGAAGAGAAGAGGGTTTAGAACTGATCCCTGAGGAACACCAGTAGTGGGAGAAGTGGAAAGGATCTAGAACTGATCCCTGGGAGGCACCAGTTGTGAAAAGAGTGGAGAGGACCAAGAACTGATCCCTGGGGGACACCAGTTGTGAGAATAGAGGAGATATATAGTGCTTTTCAAGGACCCAAAGACATTTAAGAACAGATGCCTCTGTTCTTGGCCCCTTGCTCTTCATCGTCTACACCCCCCCCCCCCTTGGTCAGATCCTCTGTCACTTCAAACTTGACTTCCACAGCTATGCTGACGACACTCAAATTTAACTTAGCACCAAATCTCTCATTAACCCACCTTTAGTCCATATTGAATCCTGCCTGTCAACAATGAAAACATGGATGCAGCAAAACTTCCTCAAGCTCAAAAGTGATAAAACTGAACTACTACTCATTGGCACAAAATCCACGCTCACTAAAATTGGCACCTTCACCACTGACGATACCGTTTTCTCTCCTTCACCTATAAAGCCCTCCATCAGCTTGCTCCACCCTACCTCTCTGATTCCCCATTATCAACTCTCTCAGCCACTCCGCTCTGCTATACAGCTGGTCACCTCATTATCCCCTGGTCCAAGCTACAGAGCTTTGGAGACAGAGCCTGAGACACCCAGGCAAGAGAAGGTGGGGAAGAGGACCAAAAGGTGGTGAGAAGATAAAAGTAACCGGATGATCATTCAGAACTTTTGTTTTCCTCCATATTCACTCAGTTGCCCACAGCACTGTTTAATGTACCATTTATAGGCTAGGCAAGGCAAGGCAAGGCAAGGAGTAATTTATTTGTATAGCACATTTCTACAACAAGGCAATTCAAAGTGCTTTACATAAAACATAAAAGCAACATAGGGAAATATAAAAAAGACATTTAAATACAATTATTTAAAAATAGTTAAATAGAAAATAAAAACAGGATAAAACAGGACAGTCAAAGTTACAGTTCAGTGTGCAATCAAAAGCCTTAAATTAGATTTATGAAAAGGCAGCAGCAAACAGAAAAGTCTTCAGCCATGATTTTTTTTTTGTGTAGATGTTTTGTGCCATGTCATAAGAATTTCACTGCTCAGAATGAAACTGTTATTTTGTAAACAAGTAAACAAGATTTTGAAACTGTTCTGTGAGCTTGCAGTGAGTCACTTAGCCACGGAGCATGGTAAGTTATCATTATTTAAAACTAAGCATTAGTTTTGTTCCCAGCCATGTTTTCACCAAAACAAATTATATTAGCAGAAATAACAAACAATTTCCATGCTGTGAATACATTACAGATCTCTCCTGATTAATGTTTGTTAATAAACATCTCTAGACACCTTGACCACCTTATGACTTTTCCTATTATTTTAGTATCTAACTTTATGCATTTGGTTGAAGTTGGGAATTATTTAATAAAGACATATGTATTTGGTTGTGGCAATCGTCCATCTGTAAAGCTACCATTTACAGCCTCCTACTTGAACCCCATTCTAATTACATTTCAGCATAAACATAAAAGAAAATATCTTTAAAATATTAGGTGTGAATCAGTGGTTGATCAAATGTCTGAAAACCAACCCTTCTTCTAATAAGAGGGGCTGATATGTGTTCTATAGAGTAGACTAACATTGCAGTAACTATATTTGGTGCCTTGATGAGAAGCACAATGTTACAACCTTCTAATTAGTTTTACAAAAATACTCTTGGCTGTGACATCGTGTTCGAATGGACTGACTTGGAAAAATACAGCTCCTGCTCTTATTTATTCCAAGTCAAGCCCTGTCCACAGAACAGAAAATGTTAATCGTGATTAATTACAGAAAATTATGCAGTTATTCATGATTAATTATTTTAATCATTTGCCAGCACTAACAAACACCTAACAACACACATACAGTATATAGTATGCTCACAGAGAATGTACAGAGGGCACTTGTACAAATAGTTAAATAGAATCTGGGAAGAATCTGCTGATGTTATAAAGAAGAAACATTTTGAATGGAACAAGAAAATGTGTCAGACCCATGGTTGCCTTTGTGTGTGGGCACGCATGCAGGCTTCAATAGTTTTTGGTGTTCTTCTTGTCTGTGTGTGGGTGTGTGTGCCTGCGTTTGTGTGTATGTGTCTGTCTTGAAGAAAAGTTATATTTTAAGGAACAAACCATATT
The DNA here is from genome assembly GCF_011004845.1 of Esox lucius. NCBI lineage: Eukaryota > Metazoa > Chordata > Actinopteri > Esociformes > Esocidae > Esox > Esox lucius. Next base: position 36,245,525 of record NC_047571.1, read on the forward strand.
TCTAGCCTTGGGACACAGGCACAAACTGGACAAAAACATATAATAGTGTCACACTGTTTGTGAATATTGTGTTAATGTTTGTGAATACTGCCTTAATGTTTGTAATATTGCCTTAATGTTTGTAATACTGCCTTAATGTTTGTATTCACAGCATACAATTCAGAAAGGTGAACAAATATCCAAAAATACACAGCACTAAACTCCCAAATGATAACATGTAAAAATAAATAACATGCACAAATGTGATTCACTATACAAACAACATAACATTAACAAATGTGTATCCTGAAATTCACAAAACCACGTGTGACCAAATGAAATTTACTATTCACAAACAAATACTGCATTGAAGAAAGAGGCAGAGGTGCTTCATGTATTCCAAGGGATTCCGACTACCACAAGTGCTCTTGGAAGGAAGACATTACAGAAAAAAACGAATAAAAACTTTCCTGAATAGTATAAAACTCAAATCCAAGCACTCACATGGATTATTAGTAAAAATACTTTATTGTATTAGCGTAATAATAATTTGAAAATGCAACCATTTCGGCTTGTGCCTTCATCAGGGTGTCCAATACAAAAAGCATGTTGTCTCTATAAACCAATATTTGCATTATACAAAAGGATTTGTAACCCAACACTTTTCTTTAAAATTGTTCAATCTGTTTTTGTGGATCATGTTACAAGGGCTCTAACACTGTAGTTCTGCAAAGTTCTAACAAATTTTATATGACATTGGTTCAGGGCAGCTTATGCTTTCAGGCTATGTTTTAATCAACTTTCATAATGTCATAACATTTTCAAACTTATTTAAACTGTTACTCTACTAATAAATCTATTTAACTTTCAATACCATGTAAGGTTCACTTCAGCAAGGTAACTAGTGGTATGACTCCCTGTCTCTGTAAACTCATGGCTCTGTAAACCTCTGCCTCTGTAAACCCCTTTCCTCTGTAAACTCGCTGCCTCTGTGAATTCCCTGCCACTGTATACTCCTGCCACTGTATACTCCTGCCACTGTAAACCCATGCCACTGTAAACTCCCTGACTCTGTAAACTCCTGCCTCTGTAAACTCCCTGGGTTTAGAAAAACTGAAAACACATTAATTCAACAACACTGGAAACAAAATGTCTTGCTCAGGAAGAGAATGGCAGACCTTTCATCATAATATCTGTGGGATTTGATGTATTAGTTGACATGGTAAAAAAATCTGTTCTGTCCATGAGCAAGGCATAATTGCTCTCATTACATCATGATTTTGATGTAATGAGAATACATATTTACTGCTAATGAAATAAGGGTAAATATAAAGGTAGCGCAGGTAGTCATCTACAATCCAGATAGATGTTAGAAAGTTTCAGGGATATTCACAGATTCAGTCCAGTCACCAGCTTTCATATAATTTAAATGTCTTGATAGAGGACGGGTCTCTGTCTGTCTGTTAATCTGACTGTCTTTCTCAATTACCATTTAGCCATTAGCCATTTGTTTTTTACTCAGTGAAGAAAATGAATTTGTCTTGGTTTATGATAATATCTGTCTAAATCAACAGGAGTGCCTCTCTGAGCTTAGCAGAGCACATACAGTATGATTGGTTCAATGAAGAGCACTTTGCTTCTGAAAAGACCACAAATAGCAGGAGTCTCCTAGTGGATTATAAAACAAGACAAAACAGAAGATAAAACAGGAGATGGGACACAAAGAAAATAAGTAGCTTGATGATATTAAGGTCAGGAGACTGTGATGGCCCCTCCTGAATTTTCACCTTTTTCTGCTGTAACCACTGGAGGGTCAACTTGGCCTTGTGCTTAGGGTAATTGTTTTGCTGGAAAGTCCAAGAGCGTCCCATGTGCAGCTTTCGTGCAGAAGAATGCAAATTGTCTCCCAGTATTTTCTGATAACATGAACATTCATCTTGCCATCAATTTTCACAAAATTCCCTGTGACTTTAGAGCTCACACACCCCCAAAATATCAGTGAGCCGCCACCATGCTTCACAGTGTGGATGGTATTCTGTTCACGTTTGATTAGGCTCATTTGGGTGATTTCTGTTATCATTATGATTCAAAAAGGAGGCGAACAAGTATGTGATAATACATGGCTTCATATGATCACTATCCTTAGTTAAATAAAATACAGTTTTTTGCATGATCAGTCATATTTTCACAAGTTCTGCCAGGGTTTGAGCACAACTGTAGTCAAGGCCATGATCACTGAATGGTAAGGTTTTCTTTTTTCTCTCTTACTTAAGGGGCATGTAGGGGGAGAAAGAGGGGAGAGGGGGATAGAGATGGGGGAAGAGGGGGAGAAAGAAGGGAGAGGGAGTTAGAGGGAGAGATATGTGAGGGGAGAGGGGGAGAGAGGGGGTTAGAGGGAGAGATGGAGGGGAGTCTGAAAGACAAATAAGTGGATGTGGTATGGATGTGATATAGATGTGGTATAGATGTGGTATGGATGTGTTATGGATATGGTATAGATGTGGTATGGATGTGGTATGGATGAGTTCCGTGTTGTTGTCCACACAGGCAGCAATGTATTCACATGATATTTCCCAGGAGAGACAGTATCTCTCCCAGCTTCACTTCAGAAAATGTATTAAACAAATAAAACTCTCCTCTCTGTTAGCTGGTTGTTATTTCATCAGAATTGTTGGAGAGTTAGTCTTGTTCTAATCAGTTGTAATGTAGAATTTTCTAATCAGTTCTAATGGAGTGTTGAATGTTCTTTTACTTTAATTTGTTCTAAGTGGATCATGTTCATAGTTCCTAAATAACATCATTACACTCTCTTCTCTGAGATGTAACAACTTCCTCTCCTGGGTGATCTGACAGTATCCACAGAGGTACAAAAGGAAAAACCATTATTGCAAATGTGATCTCTACAAACGTACAGGAAATTGTCTAAAAGTGAAGTGCTGCGCAATGGCAGCAGGTTGCATTTCAGAGGAGATGAAGGAGAACAAGAAACGAGACAAGGAGAAGGAAGCCTTTCTCAGAGGGAGAGAATATGAAAAAATTAAAGATGAGTAGAGAAACACAACTCTGTAGGGGGGGTTAATACAGAACCCTGTCGGGGGGTTAATACAGCACCCTGTGGAGGGGGGGGGGTGATAACAGAACCCTGCTGTGGGGGGTGGGGGTGTGTGAAAACAGAACATGTTTCTTGTCTCCAGCCACAATAATTCTTTTTATGGCTCATTGTTCTAATGACCAATCACATAGCTAAAACTTGATTCACTAATAAGAAAATCCTTGTGAGGTGTAACATGATTCATTAATATGCACATCCTTGTGAGGTGTAACATGATTCATTAATATGAACATCCTTGTGAGGTGTAACATGATTCATTAATATGAAAATCCTTGTGAGGTTTTACATAATTTATGTATTCATAATTTATTAATATCTGTGTGGTTTTATTAAGAGAAGAGGTTCTGTCCTAACAATGAAAGATGTGATGTCACCACCCAGGGGGTGGCTTTGCTATACACTGATTAACAATGAAGCTAGAGGATTGTCTGTATATACATGTCTGTGAGTAAATGTCTATGAGTACATGTCTATGTGTACATGCCTGTATATACATGTCTATGAGTACACATCTGTATATACATGTCTGTGTGTACATGTCTGTGAGTACATGTTTGTATATACATGTCTGTGAGTACACGTCTGTGTGTACATGTCTGTGAGTACACATCTGTATATATATGTCTGTGTGTATATGTCTGTATATACATGTCTGTGAGTACATGTCTGTGAGTACACTTCTGTTTGTACATGTCTGTGAGTACATGTCTGTGTGTTCTCAGTTATTATATATTTTTTTGCCTTAACCACACTGCACCTTAAGAGACCATGGCACCTTTTTCTTTTCTTTACAAAAAAGTCGAAAAGGAAGGTTTTGAGTGAGGAACAGAAACGTTTAATTTGCAGTGGTCTCTTAATTTTAACCCTTCTGTTCCTCACTCAAAACACTGTTCCTCACTCAACTTTTTTGGAAAGGAAACAAAAAGGTGCAGTGGTCTTTTAATTTTTTCCAGGGCTGTATGTGTATGGAATCAATATATTGCTTTTGGGATTTAAGTGCATCAAGCCAATAGTTTCTGTCAAAACCGCTGGCTCTATGTTTATTAGAGGATCTAGGAATCACATAAAAACATAAGAAATCACTCATCAGCTTTATAATTATTGTTTTTTTGTAAGCAGAGCCAACCAAGAAGAGTTCATTTCTCTTACTGAGTGAGTGCCTGTGTGCCTGCCTGCTTGCTTGCCTGACTGACTTACTTCCCATTGTTAAATAGCGTAGTGGTTAGAAACACGGACTGCCACGTAGGTGACCAGTGTTCGAGCCTCGTCATTGATTTAACAAATTAGTAATAAGGATTTGATCAGGACAGACTAGAATTTCGCTGGCTACAAGCTTTCTGTAGTTACATTACAGTAAGTCTGAAGTAAAAGTGTTGACAGTTATATTGTGATGGATGAACTGTACCGACAATGAACATATTGCTCTTGATTTCAATTTACATAGCGTAGTTCACATAGCGTAGTGGTTGGCTATTCAACTGTAATTTTTTTCTAAAGAAACAAACCAGCCATGGAGTGATTGGAGTCATTGTTTTCATTACAGGTACTGTATAGCTATTAGCTAGCCACCTACAATAATCTCTTTCTAATTTAACGCGTTGAATGTAGTGTAGCGACTCTGTTATGCCTGTTGATGGTTTGGATGTTAATAGGTAATGTAGGGAACTAGTTTCGAGAACTGTGGAGTTTCAGCTAGAAGTCATCTGAAACATGAAAAAAAATAATATGCGGATTGGATGAAAGCGCCCACTCATCTCTGTGATTTCAGTATGCATGGTTGCCAGATTTTATTGACAGTAAACTGACAAATCTCCAGCAGATAGGGCATTTTGAGAGTCTTGGAGGCATGTCACAGAGCAGACAGGGTGTCTTGAGAGTCTTGGAGGCATGTCACAGAGAAGACAAGGTTTCTTGAGAGTCTTTGAGGCATGTCACAGAGAAGACAAGGTTTCTTGAGAGTCTTTGAGGCATGTCACAGAGCAGACAGGGTTTCTTGAGAGTCTTGGAGGCATGTCACAGAGCAGACAGGGTGTCTTGAGAGTCTTGGAGGCATGTCACAGAGCAGACAGGGTATCTTGAGAGTCTTGGATGCATGTCACAGAGAAGACAGGGTGTCTTGAGAGTCTTTGAGGCATGTCGCAGAGCAGACAAGGTGTCTTGAGAGTCTTTGAGGCATGTCACAGAGAAGACAGGGTGTCTTGAGAGTCTTGAAAGCATGTCACAGAGCGGACAGAGCTTCTTGGGAATCTTGGAGGCATGTCACATGACCAACACAATGACCAACCATAGCAGGGCGGTGCAGCAAACCACGGTGGAGGAGATCTGCCCTGTGTTTGAAGAGGTTTGGGGTTGGGGTCTGGATCCCTGGCCAGAGGAGCCAGGACCTGGTTGGGAGACCACGTTGGCGTTCCCAGAGGCAGGCCCAGTGACCAGCCCATTATTATAATATTATTATTATTATTATAATAAATACGTATTGTGACTAGGTATTATTATGTATTAATTGAATATGTATTGTGACTATACATTATATAAATGTTATAAATATAATATGAATATGTATTACGGGAATATATATTATGAAAAGACACTATATAAATGTTATAAATATAATATGAATATGTATTAAGTGCATGTTCATTATGATTATATATTATATAAATGTAAAATGAATATGTATTATGTGAATATGTATTATGACTTGGTATTAAGTGAATATGTATAATAATTTTGAGACTCCTTGAGAGAGGATGGACTCTTCACCACTCTGGAGTTGCCCATGGTGAGAGGCGGCGGGCTGGTGTGGGTTTGCTTATAGCTCCCCAGCTCTGCCGCCATGTGTTGGAGTTTACCCTGGTGAACGAGAGGGTCGTTTCCCTGCGCCTACGGGTCGGGGATAGGTCTCTCACTGTTGTTTGTGCCTACGGGCCGAACGGCAGTGCAGAGTACCCAACATTCTTGGAGTCTCTGGGAGGGGTGCTGGAAAGTGCTCCGACTGGGGACTCCATCGTTCTACTGGGGGACTTTAACGCCAACGTGGGCAACGACAGTGACACCTGGAGGGGCGTGATTGGGAGGAACGGCCCCCCTGATCTGAACCCGAGCGGTGTTCAGTTATTGGACTTCTGTGCTAGTCACAGTTTGTCCATAACGAACATCATGTTCAAGCATAAGGGTGTCCATCAGTGCATGTGGCACCAGGACACCCTAGGCCGTAGGTCGATGATCGACTTTGTTGTCGTTTCATCTGACCTGCGGCCGTATGAGTTGGATCCGATGGCGGGGGAGGAAGCTGGACAGACTCGGCAGACCCAAGCGTACTGTAAGGGTCTGCTGGGAACATCTGGCTGAGTCTCCTGTCAGAGAGATCTCTCCACCTCCGGCAGAGCTTCGACTGGATCCCAAGGGAGGCTGGAGATATTGAGTCCGAGTGGACCATGTTCTCCACCACCATTGTCGAAGCGGTCGCTCTGAGCTGTGGCCGTAAGGTCTCCGGTGCCTGTCGAGGCGGCAATCCCCGAACCCGGTGGTGGACACCGGAAGTAAGGGATGCCGTCAAGCTGAAGAAGGAGTCCTATCAAGCCTAGTTGGCTTGTGGGACTCCTGAGGCGGCTGACGGGTACCAGCAGGCCAAGCGGACTGCAGCCCGGGTGGTTGTGGAGGCAAAAACTCAGGCCTGGGAGGAGTTCAGTGAGGCCATGGAGAAGGACTATCGGCTGGCCTCGAAGAGATTCTGGCAAACCGTCCGGCGCCTCAGGAGAGGGAAACAGTGCCCTACCAACGCTGTTTACAGTAGAGGTGGGCAGCTGTTGACCACAACTGGGGATGTCTTCGGGCGGTGGAAGGAGTACTTCGAGGATCTCCTCAATCCCGCCGTCACGTCTTCCATTGTGGAAGCAGAGAATGAGGCCTCAGAGGTGGACTCGTCCATCACCCGGGCTGAAGTCACTGAGGTGGTCAAGAAACTCCTCGGTGGGAAGGCACCGGGGGTGGATGAGATCCGCCCTGAGTACCTCAAGTCTCTGGATGTTGTGGAGCTGTCTTGGCTGACACGTCTGTGCAACATCGCGTGACGGTCGGGGACAGTGCCTCTGGGATGGCAGACCGGGGTGGTGGTCGCCTCTTTTTAAGAAGGGGGACCGGAGGGTGTGTTCCAAATACAGGGGGATCACACTTCTCAGCTTCCCCGGGAAAGTCTATGCCAGGGTACTGGAGAGGAGAATACGGCCGATAGTAGAACCTCAGATTCAGGAGGAACAGTTTGGTTTTCGTCCAGGCCGTGGAACACTGGACCAGCTCTATACCCTCTACGGGGTGCTGGAGGGTTCATGGGAGTTTGCCCAACCAATCCACATGTGTTTTGTGGATTTGGAGAAGGCATTCGACTGTGTCCCTCGCGTCATCCTGTGGAGGGTGCTTCGGGAATATGGGGTCCTGGGTCCTTTGCTAAGGGCTGTCAGGTCCCTGTACAACCGAAGTAGGAGCTTGGTCCACATTGCCGGCAGTAAGTCAGACTTGTTCCCAGTGCATGTTGGACTCCGGCAGGGCTGCCCTTTGTCACCGGTTCTGTTCGTAATTTTTATGGACAGAATTTCTAGGCGCATCCAGGGGCCGGAGGGTGTCAGGTTTGGGGACCACACAATTTCGTCTCTGCTCTTTGCGGATGATGTTGTCGTGTTGGCCCCTTCAAACCAGGACCTTCAGCATGCACTGGGACGGTTTGCAGCTGTGTGTGAAGCAGTGGGGATGAGAATCAGTACCTCCAAATCCGAGGCCATGGTCCTCAGTCGGGAGAAGGGTGGCTTGCCCACTTCAGGTTGGTGGAGAGTGCATGCCTCAAGTGGAGGAGTTTAAGTATCTAGGGGTCTTGTTCATGAGTGAGGGAAGGATGGAACGGGAGATTGACAGACGGATTGGTGCAGCTTCTGCTGTAATGCGGTCGATGTATCGGTCTGTCGTGGTGAAGAAAGGCAGTGATTTACTGGTCGATTTACCGGTCAATCTACATTCCTACTCTCACCTATGGTCATGAGCTTTGGGTCATGACCGAAAGGACAAGATCCCGGATACAGGCGGCCGAAATGAGCTTTCTTCGCAGGGTGGCTGGGTGATCCCTTAGAGTTAGGGTGAGAAGCTCGGTCACCCGGGAGGAGCTCAGAGTAGAGCCGCTGCTCCTCCACATCGAGAGGGGTCAGCTGAGGTGGCTTGGGCATCTGTTTCGGATGCCTCCGGAACGCCTTCCCAGGAAGGTGTTCCGGTCCCGTCCCACCGGGAGGAGACCCCGGGGAAGACCTAGGACACGCTGGAGGGACTATGTCTCCCGGCTGGCCTGGGAACGCCTCTGTGTCCCCCCGGAAGAGCTGGAGGATGTGTCTGGGGAGAGGGAAGTCTGGGCATCCCTGCTTAGACTGCTGCCCCCGTGACCCGGCCCCGGATGAAGCTGAAGAAGATGTATGTTATAAAGTGCTCTCCACCACCATCATCAAAACACCAAATGAGGAAATATCTTTTGGAAGAATGGTGTTCCATTCCTCCAGTAGAGTTCCATTGAATCTGTGCCAAGGAAAATTGTTGTTCTGGTGAGTCGTGGCCCAACACCTTACTGAGAAATGTTATGTTGGTTTTTCCTTTCATTTTTGTCACTCACCTATAGATTCCAATGTCCATCTGAACATATTAGAACATATTTAACAAATATGGGTAACATTAATAAGAATAAGGCTGTTATTAAGTTTTTGCTACAATGTTTTACAGACTGACTGAGTCTGTAAAACATTTTAACCCTGCCTAATATTGTTTAAGTCCCCTTTGTACCGCCAAAACAGCCCTGACCTGTCGAGACATGGACTCCACTAGACCTCTGAAGGTATGCTGTGTATCTGGCACCAAGATGTTAGCAGCAGATCCTTTAAGTTCTGTATGTTACAAGGTGGGGCCTCCATGCATCTGACCTGTTTGTCCAGGACATCCAACAGATGCTCGATTGGATTGAGATCTGGGAATTTGGAGGCCAAGTCAACACCTTGAAGTCATTGTTGTGTTCCTCAAACCATTCCTGAACCATTTTTTCTTTGCATTATCCTGCTGAAAGAGGCCAATGCCATGAGGGAACATCGTTATCAATATAAGGGTGAACATGGTCTGCAACAATGCTTATGTAGGTGGTACATGTCAAAGTAACATCCACATGAATGGCAATGAACATTGCCCAAAGCATCACACTGCCTCCACCGGCTTGCCTCTTACCCATAATGCATCCTGGTGCCATGTGTTCTCCAGGTAAGCGATGCACACGCACCCGGTGTACATCCACATGATGTAAAAGGAAACGTGATTCATCAGACCAGGCCACCTTCTTCCACTGCTCCATGGTCCAGTTCTGATGCTCACATGCCCATTGTAGGCGCTTTCAGCAAGGGGCACTGTGTAGAATTCTGCCCTAATCAAACAAGACCGGAATAGTATTAGTTAGTCCAGGGTGGGTTAGGTTAGGGAGTATAGTATTAGTTACTCCAGGGTTGGTTAGGTGGGAGGGATAGTATTAGTTAGTCTAGGTTGGGTTAGGATGGGAGGGATAGTATTAGTTAGACCAGGGGTGGGTTAGGTCTGGGATGGATACTATTAATTAGTCCAGGGAGGGTTAATGTTATGGCTGATTGGTGTATATCACATTTTGTGTGAAAGCCATTGACTGGTTTTGAAGTGACAGATTGGTACAAAACTGCATACTGCGCAATTATAACCGAACCTAATGATAATGCAAACACAAATAATGAAATTGTAGTTTGGCTTAGATGTGTAGGAGAATGTCAACATATTAATGCATTTATTTTAGTGATAGGGATTATTTAAACCTGACTCATGATAAAGAGCCAGGCTTTGTTGCCTTGAGAAATATCCCACCAAACTGATGTAGGTGTGTTTCCATCTGATCTAAAATTATATAGGCCAAAACTTATATAGGTCAAATCACTTCACTTTGCATTCCTAACACACCAATAGTGAACTGTCCAAACGTTTAGAAGAGCATCTGAAATGATTCCATTGCAGGGTCAGTAGACCTTTGAGGTAAGATATTGGGCTAGAATATTGGGCTAGGATATTTGGCTAGGATATTGCTTTCTGGAGTTGTGCTATAAGAAAGAGAAAAGTCTCTATTCTTCATTACTTTGCCAAGTGACTCAGCACTGCCTCATCCCCATGTACTAGCCATTATTTCCAAGGTACAGAATGTGATTTTCCTCCATCATTTCAGACACCATTCGTCCCATCATTTCAGACACCATGCTATGACAGAGGACAAGGTTCAAGCACCATTTTGTAGGTTTACTCAGAGCCCGTCTGTTGCTTGTTACTGCCAGACTTCTGTTAGGTAGCTGGGTAGAGGATGACACACACACACACATTCACACACAAATACACTCACACACACACACACATGCACACACACACACACACACAAATACACACTACTGGGTAAAGATTGAACAGCCTCCAACCAATAATGAACACACGCCAACAAATCAATGCTGTTCTATTGAAATGTTGGACAAAGACTTTGCTTTGAGGCAGCAAGCATGACCTTCACATCTTAACTTATTCAACCTGCTGTGGAGACATCTTTTATAGATTGGGATGTCATTCTAAAACATGGAGTTTTAACTTAGTTTTTCGAGTGGCATCGATCTGTAACTGTCTGTCTTTCTGTTGAATACCTGCCTGTCTGAAACTGTCTGTCAATTGTCTGTCTGCCTGTCTCTCTCTGTCTATCTACTGCCTACCTACTGTCTGTCTGTCTGTCTGTTACTTTACATCCATCTGTCCACTGCCTCAATTTGTCTCTTTCCCTGCGTCTGTTTCTCTACCTCTCTTTCTATCTTCCTGTGTCTGTCTCTCTACCTGTGTCTGTCTCTCTACCTGTCTGTCTCTCCCTGTTTTTGTCTCTATCGCTGTCTGTCTCTCCCTATGTCCCTGTAAGTGTCTCTCTCTCTCTGTGTCTGTGTGTCTCTGTTTGTTTCTGTTTCTGTGTGTGTGTGTGTGTGTGTGTGTGTTAGAGGTCTTTATCAGATCTGAGATCCAGGTCAAACTGTCTCTGTGAAATTCCTATCTGACACACACATAAGATCTGTCAGCTTTTATAAAATCACAACCGAATCCAAGTGGGATCTGATTTTGAAAAAATCGGATACAAAAACGGACCAAATATTTAATTTAATTAGATATTTGTTAATAAGATCTAAATGGTCTAGGATGTATATCAGACCCATATTTATCCAACAAACAGAAAGTGCCTGCTCTATTGCCACGCACTCCTGCCACATTGTCTTCATTGTCTGGCAGTGAATGTGAACGTTTCACATGCATTTTGTTGTAGTTCCGTCGGCTAAATACATGGTAATGATACATATGGTTATGACACACATGGTTATGATACACATGGTTATGATACATATGGTTATGACACACATGGTTATGACACACATGGTTATGACAGCTCCGTCATCTCCCACTTCTCCCGGATTCCCAGTGTACATGAACTAACCCCAGACTCCTTAATATGTCTCATCTCCAATTGTCATTCACACCAGGTCCTTATTAAGTCATTAGTATGTGTTTAAATGTTTCTCCTCTGCTCCCCTCACTTGTCAGTCATTGTTGCATGTCTACGTTTGTTTGGTGAGTGTTTACTATTGTGGTAATTGTGTTGAATTTAATATGTATAAGATCGCAGTGTCGCACACTTTTATTTCAATCAGTTAACAGTTAAATTTTTCCGTTTGTTGTTTGGTCTTGTTTCAAACATCGTGTTGTCCCCAAACCTGACAACCCTCCGGCCCCTGGCTGCGCCAAAAAATTCTGTCCATAAAAATTACGAACAGAACAGGCGACAAAGGGCAGCCCTGCCGGAGTCCAACATGCACTAGGAACAAGTCTGACTTACTGCCAGCAATGCGGACCAAGCTCCTGCTTCGGTCGTACAGGGACCTGACAGCCCTTAGCAAAGGACCCAGGACCCCATATTCCCGAAGCACCCTCCACAGGATGACGCGAGGGACACAGTTGAATGCCTTCTCCAAATCCACAAAACACACGTGGATTGGTTGGGCAAACTCCCATGAAACCTCCAGCACCCCGTAGAGGGTATAGAGCTGGTCCAGTGTTCCACGGCCTGGACGAGAACCACACTGTTCCTCCTGAATCCGAGGTTCTACTATCAGCCGTATTCTCCTCTCTAGTACCCTGGCATAGACTTTCCCGGGGAGGCTGAGAAGTGTGATCCCCCTGTATTTGGAACACACCCTCCGGTCCCCCTTCTTAAAAAGAGGCGACCACCACCCCGGTCTGCCATCCCAGAGGCACTGTCCCCGACCGTCACGCGATGTTGCACAGACGTGTCAGCCAAGACAGCTCCACAACATCCAGAGACTTGAGGTACTCAGGGCGGATCTCATCCACCCCCGGTGCCTTGCCACCAAGGAGTTTCTTGACTACCTCTGTGACTTCAGCCCGGGTGATGGATGAGTCCACCTCTGAGCCCTCATCCTCTGCTTCCTCAATGGAAGACGTGACGACGGGATTGAGGAGATCCTCGAAGTACTCCTTCCACCGCCCGACGACATCCCCAGTTGAGGTCAACAGCTGCCCACCTCTACTGTAAACAGCGTTGGTAGGGCACTGTTTCCCTCTCCTGAGGCCACGGACGGTTTGCCAGAATCTCTTCGAGGCCAGCCGATAGTCCTTCTCCATGGCCTCACCGAACCTTCTTCCCAGTCTTTGCCTCCACAACCACCCGGGCTGCACTCCACTTGGCCTGCCGGTACCCGTCAGCTGCCTCAGGAGTCCCACAAGCCAACCAGGCCTGATAGGACTCCTTCTTCAGCTTGACGGCATCCCTTACTTCCGGTGTCCACCACCGGGTTCGGGGATTGCCGCCTCGACAGGCACCGGAGCCCTTACGGCCACAGCTCCGAGCAGCCGCTTCGACAATGGCGGTGGAGAACAATGGTCCACTCGGACACAATATCTCCAGCCTCCCTCGGGAAGAATACATCATAATAAGAAAATATACAATAAGAAAAACATATAAAGATTAAAGTGGGAAGCTATAAGGCTAACAATTAAAAGTGGGTAGCTATGAGGCTAAACAGTGTGGTTAGGTTTAAGTGCTCAGTCATTGACACGTGAGAAGAGAAATGTTTTTAACCTGATGGAACCAACATTTATTGATTTGACAACAGAGAATAAATAAATAAAAACATTACAGTATAATATTGCCTTCACAGTAACACCAATTAGAACATATTGTTTGCACAGTAACACTCATTAGAACAAATCATCTTCACAGTAACACCCATTAGAACATACTGTCATTACAGCAACGCTCATTAGAACATTGTCTTAACAGTAACACTCATTAGAACATATTGTCTGCACAGTAACACTCATTAGAACATGTCTTCTTAACATAAACATTCTTTACAATGTTGTTCTTTTCTTCACTATATCACCACTCCAAAGCTATTAAATATCCTGTCTGTGTCTGAATGAGGAAGCCGACGGTAAGAACATTCTTCCAGTAGATTTTTTTTGTACATCTGTGTACCACTAGAGCCCACTCTAAAACAGGAGGAATCTCAGATCAAACCGTAACCACGGCAGCAAAGATCCAATGGAACTGTAACCACGAACATATTATCAGAAGACATTAACAACAGAGAGAGTAATAATGTGTTTGCTCAGTTCTGAAAAGGTCAAAATCCATACATACATTTACCAAACATATTCTCTTTATTCTCTATCTTCGCTTTCTACCCCTTTTTTATCTTAAAATTTAACATTAGATAATTTAGTAGAAACTATTATCCAGAGAGACTAACTGTTATACATATTTCCATACTTAATTTTGTCCTGGCCACTGTGGGAATCAAACCCACAATCTTGGTTTTGCAAGCACCATCATATTCAGCATGCTATTCATGCCATATTCTTTTTTCTTTCTCTCTCCTTTCTTTTTCACTAAATCCTCCACATCTCATTCAGATGTTACTGAATCCACTCGATCTGTGTCCACCAGACTCTAAATTCCGAGATCTGACTCGGACCTGAGCCGGTCCAACATTTGTTCTTGGATCTGGGTTGGGTCTGACATAATTGTGACTGGGCTTGGGTATGTGCAATTATATTTTATTTAAGGCCTGGAACCAAATGGATGCGTCCTTCTGGATATCTAGTTAGTTAGGAGGCTACTGCATATCTAGTTAGGAGGCTACTGCATATCTAGTTAGGAGGCTACTGCCTATCTAGTTAGGAGGCTACTGCCTATCTAGTTAGGAGGCTACTGCCTATCTAGTTAGGAGGCTACTGCCTATCTAGTTAGGAGGCTACTGCCTATCTAGTTAGGAGGCTACTGGATATCTAGTTAGGAGGCTACTGCATATCTAGTTAGGAGGCTACTGCATATCTAGTTAGGAGGCTATTGCCTATCTAGTTAGGAGGCTACTGCCTATCTAGTTAGGAGGCTACTGCCTATCTAGTTAGAAGGCTACTGGATATCTCGTTAGGAGGCTACTGGATATCTAGTTATATCTAGTTAGGATATCGCTTCCGAGATGCTGGCCTTCTAGGCAGAGTCATTCCTCTTTCCAGTGTCTGTTTTCTTTTGCGAATCTTAATAATTTATTTTATTGGCCAGTCTGAGATGTCTTTTTCTATGCAACTCTGCCCAGAAGTCCAAAATCCCGTAGCCGCCTCTTCTCTGTTGATGTTGAGACTGGTGTTTTGCAGTACTATGTAATGAAGCTGCCAGTTGAGGACCAGTGAGGCATTTGTAACTCAAACTAGACAAACTAATGTATATTTTTTTCTTGCTCAGTTGTGCACTGGGGCCTCCCTCTCCTCATTCTATTTTGGTTAGAGACAGTTTGTGCTGTCCTGTGAGGGAGTAGTAGACAGCAAGATCTTCAGTTTCTTTTTCACATGGAATAGCCTTCATTTCTCAGAAAGCCCAGTTTTATTGCTTCTTCAATCAGCACAAGAGGATTCTGCAGTGCTAACAGAATCGCAAAAGGGCTTTCTAATGATCAATTAGCCTTTTAAATGATACATTTAATTGGCAAACACAACGTGCCATTGGAACCCATTATTGATGGTTGCTGGTAATGGGCCACTGAACACTTATGTAGATATTCCATTGAAAACCAGCTGTTTCCAGCTACAACAATCATTTACAATGTTAATAATGTCTACACTGTAATAATGTCTACACTGTAATAATGTCTACACTGTAATAATGTCTAAACTGTGATAATGTCTACACTGTAATAATGTCAATAATGTCTGATCCATTTTATATTTTAATGGACAAAGAAAGGACATTTCTAAGTGAAAGGTAGTGGTAACCTAACAGTACTGGCAGTATTCATTATATTCCAGTGAGATTTGTTTAATGTAGGTTAATGAGGCAATACCAACATTTCTCACTGTTTTCATCATTGTGACAACAAGACTATTATTATTATTTGTTTCCTAAAACTTCTAGATAATCAAAATTACTAAGATTACAATAAAGCAAAAAAATTGTGCTGAAATGAACACTGGTGTGCACCAAACCCATACATAAACCATAGCCTGGTTCTTCCTTTAAAATTCTTTGAGCTTTCTCTAAAACTATCCTTGACTGTGACTTGGTGTAAAAACTATTATATTCTCTTCTCCCTGCCATCAAATCGTCTGGCTAGTTGAATAGTTGTGTGGGGAAAACAGGATGTCCTTGGTGTTGCCTAACAACGTGCTGCTTCTAATCATGAATAGCAGTTCCTTCCAGCGAGCCAGAGCTGACTACATAAAGGTAGATCTGGGTAATTAGTGCTTTTGACATTTTTGTCTCACCTCACTAGCTACCTGTCTCTCCTCCTGAGCTGCCTGTCCTCTCCTTCCTAGATGCCTGTCTCTCCACCCTAATTACTTGTCCTCTCCTCTTGAGCTGCCTGTCTCACCTCCCTAGATACCTGGTCTCTCCTCCTGAGCTGCCTGTCTCTCCTCCTGAGCTGCCTGTCTCACCTCCCTAGATACCTGTCTCACCTCCTGAGCTGCCTGTCTCACCTCCCTAGATACCCGTCTCACCTCCCTAGATACCTGTCTCTCCTCTTGAGTTGCCTGTCTCACCTCCCTAGATACTAGTCCTCTCCTCTTGAGCTGCCTACTCTCCTCTTTCCGTAACCCTATTTGCTACAGTATGCTGCTACTACTGCTGAGTATTTGTTACAGTATGCTACTCCTACTACTGAGTATTTGTTACAGTATGCTACTACTACTGCTGAGTATTTGTTACAATGTATTACTACTACTGTTCAGTAGTTGGTACAGTATAGTATACTGCTATTATTGGGTACTTGTTGCTGTATATACTACTACATATATGGGTTTGCGGAATTTCCACTATGAATTTGTTTAAAGTGCCACCAATGGATAATATTGTCTAATGACATTATCTATCAAAATCAAAGTTGTTTATTCATCAAATGCTTTGAATAACATAGCGTCATTCTGAACAATGAAATTCTACGCATCTACGCGGTATGCATTAAGAAGTATAGCCGAGTTGTTGTTTATGTTCTCATCCATATTTGTAGTATTTAGAGATGGCAACCCTAACCCTAACCCAACCATGATATTCCATAGCTCTATGTGGATTAGTTGCTTTGGCATTCCACAGTTCTATATGGATTAGTTGTTTTGGCATTCCACAGCTCTATGTGGATTAGTTGCATTAGTGTTCCATAGCTCTATGTGGATTAGTTGCTATAGTATTCCATAGCTCTATGTGGATTAGTTGCTATAGTATTCCATAGCTCTATGTGGATTAGTTCCTATAGTATTCCATAGCTCTATGTGGATTAGTTACTTTGGCATTCCATAGCTCTATGTGGATTAATTGCTTTGGCATTCCATAGCTCTATGTGGATTTGTTGCTATAGTGTTCCATAGCTCTATGTGGATTAGTTGCTATAGTATTCCATAGCTCTATGTGGACTTGTTACCATGTTTTTTTTCATTCATCCCCCTGTGAGTTATCCCCATAGTTAAACTCCCACACTTGTGAGTTGGTGTAAAAACAGCAGGCTACAATTATAATAAGTAATGTAAGGAATCTTTCTGTAATTTATCAACCTGTTGTGGCCCAGTTAGGAGTCTTTCTATTGTTTACTCATAAACCTGTTATTGGCCCAGTAAGTGGTCTTTCCAATGGTTTCTTTTAACCAGCTACAGGCACAGTTAGAAGTATTTCCAATGGTCACTCATCACCAGTTAACCATGTTGGCTGTTACTTATAATACATTTCATTTGAGGGATGCCTTTCAAGACACTCATGACATCTAACATGAGGATTTGGGCCTACAAAGAGTGAAGTGCAATATGTAAAAACACAAGATTAGTGCAGCAAAAACACAACAAGATTATATTGTCAATCTCAACTCACTAAACCTTTCATAAAAAATGTAAAAGGAATGCTCAGTGAAAGTTGCAGATTCATGCTGCATTTTTAAAGAGGCTGGTTAAACAGGACAATAGGCTGTTATTCACATTGAACATGGAGGATGTGGCTTGGTCCCCCACTTCCAATTGACAAAGCTGCACGGGAAACAGCTCAATGTTTAATGAAGTTATGACATCAAATATAAAGTTGTATAATGTGGAGATTAAAGTTTGACTTGATGCTTCCTGTCTAAAAGGACAGTGTAAGAACTTATTCAAGTGCAATTCCAAACTGAAGGACATGAAATGGAAAGCACAACTCCGGAAAAAAATAAGAGACCACTGCACCTTTTTCTTTCCTTTCCAAAAAACCCGAAAAGGAAGATTTTTAGTGGGGAACAGAAGGGTTAAAATTAAGAGACCACTGCAAATTGAACACTTCTGTTCCTCACTCATACTTCTGTTTCCCTATATTTTTTGGAAAGGAAAGAAAAGGTCGCAGTGGTCTCTTAATTTTTTCCAGAGCTGTAGTGTACCTGTACTTACCTTCACAGAAGTTCTGTTAACTTACTTGGCAGGTCTGGAAAATGATAGTTACCAGATGTTATGTAATTACAGTTCAGTGAGTGGAGCGGAGCCCGCCGGAGAGGAGCTCTGCTCCTAGTGGTTCACCCTTGCTCCACTAGGGGCAGCCAACCTGAGAATTTGAATTTATGCATCTGGCGTCAGCCAATGGAGAGTGGGGCAGAGCCCTATGGGACGGAGTAGTTCCATGAAACAGAACAAAGCAGGTAACAGAGCATACTTTTTCAAGTACTTTATTCCCAGTATGTATTGCAACTTTTGTTGACACTCTTGGAACTACACAACACAATTTACTTTTTAACAATTTTATCAACAATTTTATCAAGATGTCTAATAAGTATGTTCATTCTATTGATTTGTTTCTTTCTTCTATCTAAATATACAATGCATGGCTGTGGAAATTAAAATACTGTGTCTTTTGGTTAGTTTATGGCACAGACTATTGATATCAGTAGCTAGCAACCTTTATTACATATGCTGTTTTTAACTTAAGTAACTGCTGTTAAACAGCAAGTGATTTGAGCCTTGCCTATTGAAAACTGTTCCTGTAGGAATCAACTATTAAGACGTGGAGCTAGCAATATACGCCATCTACCTGTAATGGATGTCCTTCTGGGGTTAGCAATATACGCCATCTACCTGTAATGAATGTCCTTCTGGGGTTAGCAATATACGCCATCTACCTGTAATGGATGTCCTTCTGGGGTTAGCAATATACGCCATCTACCTGTAATGGATGTCCTTCTGGGGTTAGCAATATACGCCATCTACTTGTAATGGATGTCCTTCTGGGGTTAGCAATATACGCCATCTACCTGTAATGGATGTCCTTCTGGGGTTAGCAATATACGCCATCTACCTGTAATGGATGTCCTTCTGGGGTTAGCAATATACGCCATCTACCTGTAATGGATGTCCTTCTGGGGTTAGCAA
This sequence comes from Esox lucius, assembly GCF_011004845.1. Taxonomy (NCBI): domain Eukaryota; kingdom Metazoa; phylum Chordata; class Actinopteri; order Esociformes; family Esocidae; genus Esox; species Esox lucius. Next base: position 36,264,609 of record NC_047571.1, read on the forward strand.
TATACGCCATCTACCTGTAATGGATGTCCTTCTGGGGTTAGCAATATACGCTATCTAGTGACTCACACTCAGCTAATCCATGACTGGTACTCTCCAGTTACACCTGTGTCCTACTTCAACCAGGAGGAGAGGAATCATCCTTTAGACTGGAGCTCTGACAAACACCTTGTCTTGATGGCCCAATGTTTTCCTACCTTCTGTCAAACAAATTTTATTCATTATTTATTTTAGATGTCTGCTACCCATTCCTGCTTATGGACTTCAGCCCAAGATGTGATATTTTGCCATAAACATTTATAAAAATGTTTTATATAAATAGAGCTGTGCTGAATACAATTAAATTAAATCAGGCTATGTTTTTACACCAGATTGATGTAAGTTATACTATTAAAATGGTATTGTACAATCCTGTTTCTAGAAAAGTTAAGATACTGCGTAAAATTGCTAATAAAACCAGAATTTTATGCACCATCACCGATGCTGGCTTTTGAACTGAGTGCTGAAAACAAGCCAGACGGTCCCTTTCCTTTTTAGCCCGGAGGACATGGCATCTATGATTCCCAATAATTTCAGATTTTGATTTGTCAGACCACAGGACAGTTTTCCACTTCACCTGTCCATCTTAAATGACCTCGGGCTCAGAGAAGGCAGCAGGGTTTCATGGTCTTGTTTATATCAGGTTTCATCTTTGCATGGTTGAGTTTTAACTTGCATTTGTAGATGCAAGAACATAATGTGTTAACAGACAGTGGCTTTTGGAAGTGTTTTTGTGCCCATGCAGTGATTTCCACTACAGAATCGTGTCTGTGTTTAATGCAGTGCCGTCTGAGGGCCCGAAGATCACAGCCATCCAATATTGGTTTTCGGCCTTGTCCCTTGCATACAGAGATTTCTCCGGATTCTCTGAATCTTTAATGGTACTATGTACTGTAGATTATGAGACCCCCAAACTCTTATTTTACATTAAGAAATGTTATTCTTACATTGTTGCACTATTTGCCTGCGCAGACATTCAGAGATAAACCCCTCCCCATCTTCTGAAAGACTCGTCCTCTCTGGGATGCTCTTTTTATACCCAATCATTTTACTGACCAGATGCTAAATAACCTAATTAGTTGGGAGATATTCCACCAGGTTCTATTTTGCCCCGACCCAGCTTTTTTTAAACATGTTGCTGGCATCAAATTCAGAGTGGATTTTTCAAGGAACAATAAAACATGTCAGTTTCAACATTTGATATATTTTCTTTATACTGTTTTCTATTGAATATAGGGTTTAAAAGGGTTTAAACATTTTTGGGAACAGGGTTGTAAAATGCAACCAAAGGTCTCTGGTTTACTGTATGTAATCCATGCAGTCCTAGTACAGTGTTTGTGTTCAGTGCTGCAAAACATTTGATATTTAAAATCAAGCATTGTAGATTAAATTGGTTTTATGGTGAGACATGTTGTGAATACAAAAAACAAATGTGTTGCTTGAAGAAGTTTAACCCCCACAAATTAATATTTGGTTGAGCCACCTTTCACTGAAATAACAGCTCACTGAGTCACAGTAAATTTGGCCCATTCTTCTTGGCCGAAAGCCTTATTTAATAGTTCATAGAGATGCTGGGTGGAGATGGATCCAGTCCTCCCTGCGGCTCCGTTCAGAGAGATGCTGGGTGGAGATGGATCCAGTCCTCCCTGCGGCTCCGTTCAGAGAGATGCTGGGTGGAGATGGATCCAGTCCTTCTGCCGACTGACAAATAAAGAAAAACAAACTTGCGGAAACACAATACCCACACAGACACACCAACATGAAAAGTATTAAATGATTGAAATGTCACTGCATCCTGTGGCATCTGTGCTACTAGTTCATCATCATTAGATTAGATTCAGCTTTATTGTCATTGAATAATACAAGTAAAGTACAATGAAATGCAGTTAGCATCTAATCAGAAGTGCAAATAGAAGAGGGCTGAAAATATAAATCTTAAGTATAATGTATGTTACAATTGGGATGTATAGATGTGCAATGAAGTAAAATGCAGTTCAAACGGCAATTCTAAATGTGCAATGAAGGCAAATTGAAGGAAGCATGTGCAACTGAAATGCAGGGATAGCAGCAGTGGATAGTCTGAGGGGGGGTCTTCTTCGGTGGATAGTCTGAGGGGGGGTCTTCTTCGGTGGATAGTCTGAGGGGGGGTCTTCTTCGGTGGATAGTCTGAGGGGGGGTCTTCTTCGGTGGATAGTCTGAGGTGGGGTCGTCTACGGTGGATAGTCTGAGGGGGGGTCTTCTTCGGTGGATAGTCTGAGGTGGGGTCTTCTTCGGTGGATAGTCTGAGGTGGGGTCGTCTACGGTGGATAGTCTGAGGGGGGGGTCGTCTGAGGGGGGGTCTTCTTCGGTGGATAGTCTGAGGAGGGGTCGTCTGAGGGGAGGTCAGCTTTAATGGCTGGCTCTTTGTTGTCCCTGTCGAAGCGGGCGTAGAACCTTTTTAACTTGTCAGTGAAGGAGACGTCGCTGGCTATGGGGGTGGGGTTCTTTGGCTGGTAGTCCATGATGGCTTGGATGCCCTGCCACATGTGTTGGGTTTGGAGTTGTTGAAGTGCTCCTCAATCCGCAGTTTGTTTAGCCATCTTGATGCCCCTTTTCAGGTTGACCCTGGATGAGCTGTAGGCCTCCACATCACTGGATCTGAAAGCAGCATCGCGTGCCTTTAGCAGTTGTCAGACCTCACTATTCATCCACCGCTTCTGGTTGGGGAAGGTCTTTTATGGGTGGTGACATTGTTGGTATAGATGTTGATGTAATCCAGAACAGAGAAAGCATTTGTTTCAATGTCCGTATGGGAGTCAAGGCTAGCTTGAGTGACAAACAATCTCCAGTCTGTTGAAACTGGTGCTGCAGCAGTGAGTCTGACCCTTCTGGCCACACTTTGACTATCACATCATCTTGTGTTGTTTCCAACTTCACACATACAGACACAGACACACCCTAAAAATGCAATCCCACATTACTCAATAGCCTTGGCCGTATTGCATGCATTGTCTCGAAGAACAACGTGCACCCTCTCCTTTTTTATGTTCCATTTCACGAACATGGTTCCCAATACTTTGCAGATTGCTGCCACGGTATGTGAACCGGAGCACTCCTCTGCATGCACTGTGCATACTGTCCATTTAATATTAGTCTTCATCGAGCCACTGAGCCATCAAACTAAGCATACTACCTGGGCTACTGTCAGAAGTCCATAGGTCCATGGTAAAACATATGTCGCTTACATCGATCAGCCCATGAATGTGTGTGGTGATTACGTCATACGTGGCAGGAAGGGATACATCAGAAAAGTAGCAGCAGCTTGGGAGACAATACTGGGGCTCCAAATGTGCCATTAGCTGGTGCCATTGATCCTGTGATTTTGTCATTAAATAGCCTTTGTGTTGTCTCTAGCAAACTTCCTGCAGTTTTCAAATGACTGAATTTGTTGAATTGGTACTACTAACTCATTAGCTTTTCCTTTGTGTGTGCTAACGCTGGCTGTTGCTTCATATTGCTTGAATACATCTTTGTTGTGATGATGACCTTTCAGGAGACTTATAAGATTTGTTGTGTAAAAATGTGTCTTTTTTCCTATAGAATAGTACGGCATTAGTCATTAGGCCTGTAGGGAATAGTATGGCATTAGTCAGTAGGCCTGTAGGGAATAGTATGGCATTAATCGGTAGGCCTATAGGGAATAGTATGGCATTAGTCAGTAGGCCTGTAAGGAATAGTATGGCATTAGTCAGTAGGCCTGTAGGGAATAGTATGGCATTAGTCAGTAGGCCTGTAGGGAATAATATGGCATTAGTCATTAGGCCTGTAGGGAATAGTATGGCATTAGTCATTAGGCCTGTAGGGAATAGGATGCCAGTAGAAAGCAGAAACCCTCGCCAGCAGGACTGATTCATACTCAGCACTGCCTTCTACTCCTTGAAAAGATGCTTCATAAATAATACTTGGTGAGTTTCCTACCGTAGAAGCTGCAGCAATGACATGCGTCACACTTTCATGTTGTGTTTTGAAATGCTGGCAAAACAACGTTTTTTTTCATTAGCTGTGTATCTATAGCTGTGTATCAACTTGTTCTAAATTGTAGGACTACAACATGGTAGGACTACAGATCTGTATCAACTATCCCCATATGGTAGGACTACAACATGGTAGGAGTACAGATCTGTATCAACTATCCCCATATGGTAGGACTACAACATGGTAGGACTACAGATCTGTATCAACTATCCCCATATGGTAGGACTACAACATGGTAGGAGTACAGATCTGTATCAACTATCCCCATATGGTAGGACTATAACATGGTAGGAGTACAGATCTGTATCAACTATCCCCATATGGTAGGACTACAACATGGTAGGACTACAGATCTGTATCAACTATCCCCATATGGTAGGACTACAACATGGTAGGAGTACAGATCTGTATCAACTATCCCCATATGATAGGACTACAACATGATAGGAGTACAGATCTGTATCAACTATCCCCATATGGTAGGACTACAACATGGTAGGACTACAGATCTGTATCTGTAACTATACCCATGGTTAAAACTATCCAACATGGTAGTTTTAGTCCTACCAACTACAACTCCGTATCAACTATCCCCATATGGTAGGAGGACTAAATGCATGATATTGAGTACATTTACCTGTACTGTCTGTATTCACCTAGTTCCCCATAAAGGGATGAATAGTCTGATATGCTTTATTGTACTGTACGTGTTATGGATCAATCTTTACAAGAATATTGTAGAATGTTTGTCCGTGTTGCATGACTGACAACAACAGGCATCAACGCCCCATCCATTCTGTAATTTTGCATTGGTTAAAGGGACAGTTTGTGTGCCAGGGCTTGGGAGTGACTATGATACTGGGGGACACATTTGATACAGAAGTGAATGTTAATGTATTCACCAAAATGTCTATTTAATATGTAGTTCTATGTGGTTTTATAGGACTCAAGGGTTTAGTGTGAATATTCCAATCAGTTTCACTTTAAGAAAGTAGCGTTTTCTGAACATGCAATTGGCCTAACTAGCATTGGTTAATTATACTGTGTGTGTTTCGTTTTGCATGGTGGGACCTTTCAGCTGGTAAGATATTTCAGATAGATGATAATGTAACCAGAGGACATGGTGGGACCTTTCAGCTGGAAAGATATTTCTAATAGATGATAATGTAACCAGAGGACATGGTGGGACCTTTCAGCTGGAAAGGTATTTCAGATAGATGATAATGTAACCAGAGGACATGGTGGGGCCTTTCAGCTGGAAAGATATTTCAGATAGATGATAATGTAACCAGAGGACATGGTGGGACCTTTCAGCTGGAAAGATATTTCAGATATATGATAACGTAACCAGAGGACATGGTGGGACCTTTCAGCTGGAAAGGTATTTTAGATAGATGATAATGTAACCAGAGGGCATGGTGGGACTTTTCAGTTGGAAAGGCATTTCAGATAGGTGATCATTTTAAACCATTTTTAAAATGACTAATACTACAATGATGTTGGTAACATGTCAGTCAGGCATGTTAGTCCAGCTTTAAGTTTTCCAATCTGGTCCTATAGATGCCTTGAATTAATACTTCTCTTACCTGTTGGTTTGTGGCATCTCTCTCACTCTCCCTCGCTCTGCCTGCCTTTCGGACCAGTGTTATCGTTATGACAGCTTCTCTCCTGCATAAAGAAAACACATACAGTACAACCATAAACCATAAGTGCTGTCCTTGTATCAGAGATCCTATTCAATGATTCTGATTGATTTACATGATGACAGATCAACAGTCTATCTTAGTGTGGCACTAATCAATGATTTTCCTGTTGGTTTGTGGCCTCTTTGCCTGTTTGTTCATGTCTATCACTTTCCTGCCATGATCACACATAGTATCAACCAAATTCTTAAAATATTGAACACTTTTAGGACCCATAGCTATATCTAGATGATTCAAAACATAATAAATAAAAGATAAAAGAAAATTGCCAGCTATGTGTGGAGATTGTTAACAAGAACCATAGCTACAGTACTTACACTCCATTTTTGACTGACTGCTGGTGACTGATCCATTATTTTGCTAGCTACTTGCAGACCCTATGGTGAAGACTAAGACAGAGATTGGGCAAATCATTTTCGCAGTCGTTCTTCTTTTCAAATCATTCTCCATCACATTTTCACAAAGCTATAGGAACTACAGTACTCAGTGTTAACAAGCAAGCAAGCTAATGTAACATTTGTTAGATAAAACGTTTAAAATAAAGCTAGCTAGCTACGTGGTAAAAATTTTATATGCCGTTCTATAGCTGTGCACATTTACTGATGTTTATAGCAAGCAAGTTTATTAAAATGGCACAATTCACAGTGTCACGGCTGCTTATAGGTAGGAGACGTGGAGCAGAGGGAGGCTTAGAAAACATCCTTTAATTCCCTCTTTCTTTCAGAGAGAAAAACAAAAGGAAACTGACGCACACAACAAACATGAACTGAGGCGCCAAACTGAACACTGACAATGAACCACAAACTGAAGGAAACACAAGCAACAGAAATAGGGTCACCAATCAGAGACGACGAGAGCCAGCTGCCTCCAATTGGGGACACTTAACCAAGGAGCACAGAAATAGTAAGAGGCACCTCTGTGATCAGGTCCTCACTGTGGTCCCCAGGCATATGGAGATGCCTAGAGGACCCCATCCAGGACCTGACACAAAGAATAAGAACATTGTAAAAATACAATAGAATAAAAACAAACACTGGAATATAAACATTAAACAATAATAAAACATCATAATACGAAAACATAAAATAAGAAAAATAAGAAAATAAAAACATAACTGGTAGATTCTGTACAGTGTTTTTTTGTCATGCAGTGGAGATCTAAAACTGCCCTGCATGTTTTAGATCTCCCTCTGCCCAAACATACCTGGTGTAGCTCATCATGGACTTGATAATAAGCTGATCATTTGAATCAGGTGTGAGAGAGCATGGAGAGATATATAACATGCAGGGCAGGGGGGCCTCCAGGAGCAGGGTTTAAAAACACTGCTGTAGTAGATTACATGAGGAAGTTGTAAGACTAAGGTTTGGACTCTGGGCTCTACTAGCTGACCTCAGTGCATGGATCTAAGAGCCCTACTTGGTTTATACTCTTCAAACATATCATAAATGTATTTGGAGCGTAAACCATTCAATGATTTATAAACTAAAAGCACCACTTTAAAATCTATTCTGTAACTGACTGGAAGCCATGGAAAATATTTAAAGACCGGAGTGATGTACTCTGTTTTCTTGGTCCTGTTCAACATTCTGTTAAATGTGAGGTCTGAGTCAAAACACCAAGATTAAACACTTGGTCCCTGGTTTTTAGGGCCCGAAAATCCAGCTCTTTACTAATACTAGTTCAAATTTTTGTTGCCAAACACAATAATCTCTGTTAGATCTTGGTTAGATTGTGGACAATTTTTGTTCATCCAGGTGTTTGTGTCCTATACAGTAACACAGTGAGCTGTTATCATACGGTTCGAGAGCCTTATATATTTAAGTATCATCTGCATAGCTATGGTAGTTAATGATGTTGTTCTGTAGAATTTGGAGGTAGCATATAGAGATTTAACAGAAGCAGTCTGAGAACTGATCCCTGTGGAACTCCACATGTCATAGCCACCCTATCAGATTCAGCTGTATATCATATAAAACTTTTATCAGAGTTGTTTCAGTACTGTGGTGAGGTCAGAAACCTGACGGAAATTTGTATAAGAGACTGCTTGAATTCACAATATTGCTGAGTTGATTGAAGACATCCTGCTCAATGATCTTGGCTATAAAAGGGAGTTTTGATACAGGTCCATAGTTGTTCATTATAGATGCATCCAGTGGCTCAATGGCAGCTGTTTTTAGAGACATTGGGAAAATGCCTGATTGCAGAGAGCCATTAACTATTTGCTCTAGATACATTTTTAAAGAGTAAAAAATAGTGTTAAAAAAGTCAGATGGCAGTGTGTCGAGACAACAAGCTTTAATATGTTGAACTGTTTTTTCTATGGATTTTTGATCAATTGTATTAAATTGTGACCTAATAACCGAGTTATGTCTTGGTGGTCGTGGTGACGGTACAGAGTCCTTGTTAGACTGTGTAGTTCTGATGGTCTGTCTAATACTTATAATTTTTTCACTAAAGAAACACGCAAATTCATTACATTTCACAGTGGACATGAGTTCTGATGCTATCTGCTTTATTGGGTTTGTAAGCTTGTCGACCTGCGGGTATTGTTGATATTTTTGTTGATCATTCCCGATAAATGTTGCTGTCTGGCCCTGCATAACACATTGTTGAAGCTACCAAGGCTTTGTTTATAGATGTCATAGTGAATTTGAAGTTTCCACTTACGTTCCACTTGCCTACATTCTCTTTTCAGGGCGCTAACCATCATGGTGGTTCTCCACAGTGTTTTCTGTTTGCTCATAGTTTTCTTTTCCTTTACCGGTTCAACACGATCCATGACAATCAATATTTTGGCGTTAAAGTTATCCAGGAGTACATCAATTGACTCTGCAGTTACTTTTGGAGATAGCTATAGCCTCCATAAACTGAGCATTGGTCCTCTCTTAACAGAAACAGAGTTCACCTGAATATCCGGGATGATCATTGATTAAAAAAAGACACAGAAATGATCAGACAGGGCCAAGTCTTTAACCATGACAGAGGAAATATCGAGACCTTTAGAGAACAAGATCTAGAATGTGGACTTAAGTGTACATACGCTCTTTCACATGTTGAGTGAGATCAAACGTGGTAAGTAGTGAAAAAGTTATTTGGCATCATTGTCTGTACTATTATCTATGTGGATGTTAAAATCCCCTGTAATAAAAAACAAGTTATAATCATCTGATATAACAGTAGTTCAGCAAAATCAACAATGACATTTGCAGAATATCGTTGAGGTCTGTAAATGGTTAAAAACAACATTTTGGGATTTGCCTTCATTGTAAAACCGAGGTATTCAAAATAAATTAAATAAAACAAGTGTATTTTCTTTGAACTGGAATGTATCTGTGAATAGGGCAGCCACTCCTCCTCCTTTCCTACCATTTCGTCACATATTCATATAACCAACCTTTTCGTGTGTTGTCTCGTTAAGAAGATAAAATCTAGGTTGTAGGATATTATAATGTCCTTTACCAAGAATGATGTGTCTTATCTTTGTCTTATCTGATATGAAGTAAAGGCAGATTAATAGACATAAGGGACAAGATTGTAGACCTACACAAGGCTGGAACGGGTTTCAAGATCAATCAATCAAATGTATTTATAAATACATTTTTACAACAGCAGTTCTCACAAAGGGCTTTTACAAAAACACCCGGCATAAACCCCAAGGAGCAAACAACAGTAGTGTTGAATTTCAGTGGCTAGGAAAAACTCCCTAAGAAGGCCAAAATTTAGGAAGAAACCTAGAGAGGACCCAGGCTCAGAGGGGTGACCAGTCCTCTTCTGGCTGTGCTGGGTGAAATATTAAGAATGCAACTGGAATAATTAATAAATGCATATGGGCTAAATCCAGAGTCTATTTAAATGTATACCAGGTCAGAAGCATGACTATATGGACAGGGACAGGGACAACACAGGGGAGAGAGGAGGTGTCAGCACAGTGGCAGCTGAAATCGTCAGGTATCATCTTGATCTGCAACACAATCAGGAGGACTTTGGACACGGACAGCAATGGGCCCCCCAAACCAGGTACTCCGCAGGTGTGGACCAGGACCTCATGTCCTCCTAAAGTTTAAAACGGGAGGAGACTGGGAAAATTAAAAAATGCATTCCTCATATCAACAATGATTTATAGTGGAGAAGGAGAACCTATTGGGGAAGGACAATTGACCCTACTCCACCAGCACAATAATATACAGTGCCTTGCGAAAGTATTCGGCCCCCTTGAACTTTTCGACCTTTTGCCACATTTCAGGCCTCAAACATAAAGATATAAAACTGTAATTCTTTGTGAAGAATCAACAACAAGTGGGACACAGTTACGAAGTGGAATGAAATTCATTGGATATTTCAAACCTTTTCAACAAATAAAAAACTTAAAAATTGGGCGTGCAAAATTATTCAGCCCCTTTACTTTCAGTGCAGCGAACTCTCTCCAGAACAGAGATACTGTTGTCGAGAAGTTTAAAGCCGGATTTGGATACAAAAAGATTTCCCAAGCCTTAAACATCCCAAGGAGCACTGTGCAAGCGATAATATTGAAATGGAAGGAGTATCAGACCACTGCAAATCTACGAAGACCCGGCCGTCCCTCTAAACTTTCAGCTCATACAAGGAGAAGACTGATCAAAGATGCAGCCAAGAGGCCCATGATCACTCTGGATGAACTGCAGAGATCTACAGCTGAAATGGGAGACTCTGTCCATAGGACAACAATCAGTCATATACTGCACAAATCTGGCCTTTATGGAAGAGTGGCAAGAAGAATGCAATTTCTTAAAGATATCCATAAAAAGTGTTGTTTAAAGTTTGCCACAAGCCACCTGGGAGACACACCAAACATGTGGAAGAAGGTGCTCTGGTCAGATGAAACCAAAATCAAACTTTTTGGCAACAATGCAAAACGTTATGTTTGGCTTAAAAGCAACACAGCTCATCACCCTGAACACACCATCCCCACTGTCAAACATGGTGGTGGCAGCATCATGGTTTGGGCCTGCTTTTCTTCAGCAGGGACAGGGAAGATGGTAAAATTGATGGGAAGATGGAGGGAGCCAAATACAGGACCATTCTGGAAGAAAACCTGATGGAGTCTGCAAAAGACCTGAGACTGGGACGGAGAGTTGTCTTCCAACAAGATAATGATCCAAAACATAAAGCAAAATCTACAATGGAATGGTTCACAAATAAACATATCCAGGTGTTAGAATGGACACTCTTGGACACTCGGGTGAAGAGAGGGGCGGAGCTGTCAACTGATCACCACCTGGTGGTGAGTTGGATCCGATGGCGGGGGAGGAAGCTGGACAGACTCGGCAGGCCCAAGCGTACTGTAAGGGTCTGCTGGGAACGTCTGGCCGAGTCTCCTGTCAGAGAGATCTTTAACTCCCACCTCCGGCAGAGCTTCGACTGGATCCCGAGGGAGGCTGGAGATATTGAGTCCGAGTGGACCATGTTCTCCACCGCCATTGTCGAAGCGGCTGCTCGGAGCTGTGGCCGTAAGGTCTCCGGTGCCTGTCGAGGCGGCAATCCCCGAACCCGGTGGTGGACACTGGAAGTAAGGGATGCCGTCAAGCTGAAGAAGGAGTCCTATCAGGCCTGGTTGGCTTGTGGGACTCCTGAGGCGGCTGACGGGTTCCGACAGGCCAAGCGGACTGCAGCCCGGGTGGTTGTGGAGGCAAAAACTCGGGCCTGGGAGGAGTTCGGTGAGCCCATAGAGAAGGACTATCGGCTGGCCTCGAAGAGATTCTGGCAAACCGTCTGGCGCCTCAGGAGAGGGAAACAGTGCCCTACCAACGCTGTTTACAGTAGAGGTGGGCAGCTGTTGACCTCAACTGGGGATGTCGTCGGGCGGTGGAAGGAGTACTTCGAGGATCTCCTCAATCCCGTCGTCACGTCTTCCATTGAGGAAGCAGAGGATGAGGGCTCAGAGGTGGACTCATCCATCACCCGGGCTGAAGTCACAGAGGTAGTCAAGAAACTCCTTGGTGGCAAGGCACCGGGGGTGGATGAGATCCGCCCTGAGTACCTCAAGTCTCTGGATGTTGTGGGGCTGTCTTGGTTGACATGCCTGTGCAACATCGGTCGGGGACAGTGCCTTTGGGATGGCAGACCGGGGTGGTGGTCCCTCTTTTTAAGAAGGGGGATCGGAGGGTGTGTTCCAACTATAGGGGGATCACACTTCTCAGCCTCCCCGGGAAAGTCTATGCCAGGGTTCTGGAGAGGAGAATACGGCCGATAGTAGAACCTCGGATTCAAGAGGAACAGTGTGGTTTTCGTCCGGGTCGTGGAACAATGGACCAGCTCTATACCCTCTACGGGGTGTTGGAGGGTTCATGGGAATTTGCCCAACCAGTCTACATGTGTTTTGTGGATTTGGAGAAGGCATTCGACTGTGTCCCTCGCGTCATCCTGTGGAGGGTGCTTTGGGAATATGGGGTCCTGGGTCCTTTGCTAAGGGCTGTCAGGTCCCTATACGACCGAAGCAGGAGCTTGGTCCGCATTGCCGGCAGTAAGTCAGACTTGTTCCCTGTGCATGTTGGACTCCGGCAGGGCTGCCCTTTGTCGCCGGTTCTGTTCATAATTTTTATGGACAGAATTTCTAGGCGCAGCCAGGGGCCGGAGGGTGTCAGGTTTGGGGACCACACGATTTCGTCTTTGCTCTTTGCGGATGATGTTGTCGTGTTGGCCCCTTCAAACCAGGACCTTCAGCATGCGCTGGGACGGTTTGCAGCTGAGTGTGAAGCGGTGGGGATGAGAATCAGTACCTCCAAATCCGAGGCCATGGTCCTCAGTCGGAAAAGGGTGGCTTGCCCACTTCAGGTTGGTGGAGAGTGCCTGCCTCAAGTGGAGGAGTGTATCTAGGGGTCTTGTTCACGAGTGAGGGAAGGATGGAACGGGAGATTGACAGACGGATTGGTGCAGCTTCTGCAGTAATGCGGTCGATGTATCGGTCTGTCGTGGTGAAGAAAGAGCTGAGCCGCAAGGCGAAGCTCTCAATTTACCTGTCAATCTACGTTCCTACTCTCACTTATGGTCATGAGCTTTGGGTCATGACCGAAAGGACAAGATCCCGGATACAGGCGGCCGAAATGAGCTTTCTCCGCAGGGTGGCTGGGCGATCCCTTAGAGATAGGGTGAGAAGCTCGGTCACCCGGGAGGAGCTCGGAGTAGAGCCGCTGCTCCTCCACATCGAGAGGGGTCAGCTGAGGTGGCTTGGGCATCTGTTTCGGATGCCTCCGGAACGCCTTCCTGGGAAGGTGTTCCGGACCCGTCCCACCGGGAGGAGACCCCGGGGAAGACCTAGGACACGCTGGAGGGACTATGTCTCCCGGCTGGCCTGGGAACGCCTCGGTGTCCCCCCGGAAGAGCTGGAGGAAGTGTCTGGGGAGAGGGAAGTCTGGGCATCCCTGCTTAGACTGCTGCCCCCGCGACCCAGCCCCGGTTGAAGCGGAAGAAGATGAATGAATGAATGAAGGTGTTAGAATGGCCAAGTCAAATTTCAGACCTGAATTCAATCGAGAATCTGTGGAAAGAACTGAAAACTGCTGTTCACAAACGCTCTCCATCCAACCTCACTGAGCTTGAGCTGTTTTGCAAGGAGGAATGGGCAAAGATTTCAGTCTCTCGATGTGCAAAACTGATAGAGACATACCCCAAGCGACTTACAGCCGTAATCGCAGCAAAAGATTGAGCTACAAAGTATTAACTTAAGGGGGCTGAATAATTTAGCATGCCCAATTTTTCAGTTTTTTATTTGTTAAAAAGGTTTGAAATATCCAATACATTTTGTTACACTTCATGATTGTGTCCCACTTGTTGTTGATTCTTCACAAAAAATGACACATCACAGAGTGTATACACGTTGTACTTATTGTAAAAACAAAACTTATAGCTACAGTAATCAACTTAGCCAGCTTAAACACACTGCTCGTCATTAAAGCATGAATGAGAATGTCGGATTCGGTCGCGACAAGGGCATGAAAGTTCCAGTGCGTCATTTTAAAAAAAATATAAGTATTATGCAAAAAAACATTGAGGGGTATAATTTAACCTGTTTCTAATATTAAGTGGGACATGTCTCCCCTCTGTCCCCTCCGGCTCCTAGACCCTTGATTGGGTTATCCAAGGTAAAGTAATGCTAATGATTATTTGGGGAGGTGTTTTAGATTATTTGGGGAGGTGCCATATCTAAAAAACTTTATTTAGTTCTTGTTAAACAGACCTCCTAACTCATTGAGTTTTAGTACTATTTAGGATTGTTTTTTTGTTTGAGACCTCTCAACACGCTGAGTTGTTGAAACGAGTTAGGGGTCTATCGTTAACAAATGGTCCTAGCACACGTTGGTGCTTTAGTGTGTTTTAGACACATGGTATGGTATAATTAGTAGAATTGAATATGATTTGGGAGGATGTAGAATATTGCTGGTACGTAACTATGTTTTGTATTGTAACTTTATTATGTGATCGGAATAAATATTACTTTGACATATAGATTACAACAGCATTCCTCATTCATCTTCATACTTGAGTTTGTAATTATTACTGATAGTTAAATAAATATAAGCAAGTCTACGGGACCAGACTTGTAATCCCTGAGTCCTGGGTTTCTAAACGGTCTGGGTCAACCCAGGAACACATTCCATTTTAATATTTATTAATAACAAAGTTGATATTCCCTTGCAATCATTTTCCCAGATGTCCCCTCAGAATTTTTGTAAGTGGTAAACCTTCAATCCCCCTACTACACATCTTAAAGCGATGTGATAACTACAATGACTCAATCCCCTACTACACATCATAAAGGGATATGATAACTAAAATGACTCAATCCCATACTACACATCTAAAAGCGATATAACTACAATGATTAATTCTCTCCTTCCTTTTCTTCCCTTTCAAATCCACTTCTTATTTTCCCATCCTTTTCTTGCCCTCTTTCAATACCGCTTCTTATTTTCCCATCCTTGTTTTATCCCCTTCTTGCTCCCTCGCTCTGCGCCTCCCTTCCACAGAGGGGATGTAACTATGCTACAGCAGGGCTTTCTATTTTAATAGTTTCTGAATTCTTGGATATCATCCAGATGACTCATCCTGCTGATCTTCTCAATCTCAAGAAAGACAGAAAGGCACCTTAGATACAGTTAGAATATTACAATATTATTATGTTCCTTAGTACATTGTGTTCCTCTCAATCTCAGCATTGCTTTCCTATTCTTTCCACCTCTTCAACCCCTCTCCTCTTCTGTCATCCTCGTCTTCGTTTCCACCTCTTCAACCCTTCTGTCTTTTTTGATGAGGTATGTCCTGGGGTCTTAACACTTCCATGGTGAGGTGTGTCCTGGGGTCTTAACACTTCCATGGTGAGGTATGTCCTGGGGTCTTAACACTTCCATGGTGAGTTATGTCCTGGGGTCTTAACACTTCCATGGTGAGGTATTGAAGAAATGACACTTTGCTACAATGTAAAGTAGTGAGTGTACAGCTTGTATAACAGTGTAAATTGGCAGTCCCCTCAAAATAACACAACACACAGCCATTCATGTCAAAACCCAGGCAACAAAAGTGAGTACACACCCCCAAGTCACTAATTTACATTGTAGCAAAGTGTAATTTCTTCAGTGTTGAAAAGATATACTAAGGTTATGTTCCAATGCACTCATTCCCTAGCTGTACCCGATGACCTTCTAAGGACTAAACCTTTCCAACCTCTCTCTCACACCCCTCACTACACATTCATTTTACCGTGGTGCCCCACCATTGCAAAATTGTTCCCGCCAAGAAATAATGACAATTATTTGTTCAACAAATGACAATTTGTCGATACAACACTGTTCTTAATGGTATTTAGTTTGTTGTGCTAGCTTCTTCATGCGATTTGAGAAACACAGAACACAATGTCATAGTAACTGAAGCCATCAGCATGCACTATGGAAACAAGCTGCATGAGAAGCACAGATGTCACCATGTTCAAAACAACAGTCGTTCTCCAGGTGAGCATTGTGAGGGAAACCAAAGTCGTTCTCACTGTGAGCTTCGCGAGGGAAACCACAGTCGTTCTCCCTGTAAGCATCAAGAGGGAAACCACAGCCGTTCTCCCTGTGAACATTGAGAGGGAAACCACAGTCGTTCTCCCTGTGAACATCGAGAGGGAAACCACAGTTGTTCACCCTGTGAACATTGAGAGGGAAACCACAGTCGTTCTCCCTGTGAACATCGCGAGGGAAACCACAGTCGTTCTCCCTGTGAGCATTGCGAGGTAAACAACTATAGTTCTCCTGAAGTAACACAAAAATCATGTACATACTTTGAAAATCCACCAGAAATAATCGCAATATAATACATTTTATTTTAGGCTTACAAAAACGTATCTACTGAAGGTGGTAGCCAGCAATGTTTTTGTCTATCCTAACCTAAAAAGCATGCACGGATGTGTACTTCGAAAATCTACCAGAAATAGTTGCTTTCCAGGAGTATCCAAAACAAAGCCTAATGCATAAATTGCTTTGACTGTGACGAGATTCAAACATGGGACCTATTGGTTGTAGGTCCGGATCTCTAAACAAGGGGTAGACAGTCAGTCTGTCACTCACTCAGTAAAAGACATTCTTAGCCAGCTCCACCTACGCAGTCCAACAAAAATATGCTTCCAGGCACAGCCCACAGCCTCTTAATCCTATCCCTTCACAATATACAAACTTTCATAGCATTGTAAATGGTACCAATATAGAAACTTGTGGTCAACCAAAGTGTATTAGTGAGCAAGGAGACTAATGGCTGATATTTGGGTCTGATATATATTTCTGGTAAAAAATATTATTTTATTGTCAATATTTTAAATAATAGAAAACAGAACAGTTAAAACATTATATTTTGAAGAATAAAGTGCATGGAGCTCCTAGCAGCATTTCCTGTGAACTTAAATTTCATAATCATAAAAACAACTAACTAAATAACTTCCCAAATCAGGTACATTTTACTGTTTATAAACTTGGTAAAGTTTTCCTGAAAAAATGAATGAATAAAGTACAACTTTTCTGTAACTTTAACCTTTCTGTGGTGTAGCCATCTGCAATGAAAGGGGGCTTCAAAAGAGAAAGAGGGTCAAATAACTAAAATATGATTAGAGCACAAAAATGCATCACTTATTTTAGCACAAAGGCACTGGAAACCAAACAGCATAATTATTGGCTGAGTATTTCTGCTATTGTGTCATGCTTATAATATGACCAGCCTTAGTATAAGTAACGTAAAATTTAAGAATTAACGTTACTGTCAAGTTCTTTTGGTAGTCAGCTGACCAAACTAACATTAAAGAAAGTTTCACTAGCTATCGCATTCAAATAATGTTTACTAATTAATTCAAGACTCAACGTTAGCTACTGGTGTTACACTCATGTTCATGTACAGTGGTGAAAAAAAGTATTTGATACACTGCCAATTTTGCAGGTTTTCCTACTTACAAAGCATGTAGATGTCTCCTTTTTATCATAGTTACACTTCAACTGTGAGGGACGGAATCTAAAACAAAAATCCAGAAAATCACATTGTATGATTTTTTTATAATAGGCATTTTATTGCATGACATAAGTATTTGATCACCTACCAACCAGTAAGAATTCCAGCTCTCACAGACCTGTTAGTTGTTCTTTAAGAAGCCCTCCTGCTCTCCACTCATTACCTGTATTAACTGCACCTGTTTGAACTCGTTACCTGTATAAAAGACACCTGTCCACACACTCAATCAAACAGACTCCAACCTCTCCACAATGGCCAAGACCAGAGAGCTTTTTAAGGACATCAAGGATAGAATTCATCTGTGACCAGCCACCTGGACAGCAGCTGCAAAAATCGGTTTGCATAACCAAAGAATTTCTCCACAAACTGTCAGAAACCGTCTCAGGGAAGCACATATGCAAGTTTGTCGTTGTAACGGACCTGAGTGGGCAAATGCTCACATTCGATGGCGTCTGGCACTTTGGAGAGGTGTTCTCTTCAGGGATGAATCCCGGTTTTCACTGTAAAGGGCAGATGACATTCAGCATGTATGGCGTCGTGTGGGTGAGCAGTTTGTTGAAGTCAACGTTGTGGATTGATTGGCCCATGGTGGCTGTGGTGTTGTGGTATGGGCAGGGGTGTGTTATGGACAACGAACACAGGTGCATTTTATTGATGGCATTTTGAATGCATAGAGATACCGTGACGATATCCTGAGGCCCATTCTTTTGCCATTCATCCAAGACCATCACCTCATATTGCAGCATGATAATGCATGGCCTCATGTTGCAAGGATCTGTACACAATTCCTGGAATCTGAAAACATCCCAGTTCTTGCATGGCCAGCATACTCACCGGACATGTTACCCATTGAGCATGTTTGGGATGCTCTGGATGGGCGTATATGACAGCGTGTTCCAGGTCCTGCCAATATCCAGCAACTTCACATTGAAGAGGAGTGGACCAACATTCCACAGGCCACAATCAAAAACCTGATCAACTCTATGCGAAAGAGATGTGTTGCACTGCGTGAGTCAAATGGTGGTCACACCAGATACTGACTGGTTTTTGGACCCCCCCGGACTCTCCCAATACAGTGAAACTGCCCATTTTAGAGTGGCATTTTATTGTGGCCTGCCTAAGGCACACCTGTGTAATATTCATGCTGTCTAATCAGCATCTTAATATGCCACACCTGTGAGGTGGATGGATTATCTCGGCAAAGGAGAAGTGCTCACTAACACAGATTTAGACAGATTTGTGAACAATATTTGAGAGAAATAGGCCTTTTGCGTACATAGAGAAAGTCTTAGATCTTTGAGTTCAGCTCATGATAAATTGGGGCAAAAATAAAAGTGTTGCATTTATAATTTGGTTCAGTGTATAATGCTATAATAACAAAACACTATACATTGGTCTTCAAATTCAAATTTCCACCACAGCTGCCTATCAGAGAACCTGGTTGGGTGGTTGGGAGAAGGAATTAATCGTTCTTACATTCAGAGACCTGCAGAGATACATCCAGCTAGTCACAAACAGACAAGACAGATGACAATTGACAAAGGCTGAGAAAATAAAGTATGTTTGTGTGTATAAGTGTAACTGTGTGTTTGTGCACATGCGTTCAAGTAAAGCACATGTGTGAATGACTGTGCTTGTGTGATAGATGTTCCAGACAGCTGTAACCTTTCAGTGTCCATTAGGAGAATATTTAAACAGTAATTTCCTGTTTCCTGAAGACCATCGTGTTGCCAGTGAATTATTAATAACATGTAAAGGTCTCCGGCCTCAAGACACCCACTTTTATAATGTTGTATTGCTGATTTAAATGTAAAAAAGCATTTGATCTATTAGTGGCCAGGTTAGTCAGGAGAAAAAGACGTCCCCTCTTTTAGGGGAGACCTGACAGAATGGGTTTGCAAGGCTGTGTGAATGTACAGTTAGCTCCGGAAATATTTGGACACTGACACAATTCTTAACTTTGGCTCTGTACGCCACAACAATGGCTTTTAAATGAAACAACCAAGATCCAACTGAAGTGCAGACCTTCAGCTTTAATTCAAGGGGTTGATCAAAAATATTGTTTGAAATGTTTAGGAAATGCAACCATTTTCATACACAGTCCCCTTATTTCAGGGGCTCAAATGTAATTGGACAAATTAACACAATCATACAATGAAATGTTCATTTTTAATACTTTGTGGAGAATCATTTGCAGGCAATGACTGCTTAAAGTCTGAAATGCATGGACATCATCAAACGCTGGGTTTCCTCTGTTGTGATGCTTTGCCAGGCCTTTACTGCAGCTGTCTTCAGTTGTTGTTTGTTTGTTTGTCTTTCTGCCTTACATCTTCAGCAAGTAAAATGTATGCTTGATCGGGTTGAGATCACATGATTAACTCGGCCATTGCTGATCACGCTGTCAATCACGCTGAGTTTGGCTGAATCTGAGCATATAATATATCCCTATACACTTCAGAATTCATCCGGCTGCTTCTGTCTTCTGTCACATCATCAATTAACACAGTAGTGACCCAGTGTCATTGGAAGCCATGCATGCCCATGCCAACACACTGCCTCCACTGTGTTTTACAGATGATGTGGTATGATTTGGATCATGAGCCGTTTCAAGCCTTCTCCATACTTTTTCTTCCCACCATTCTGGTAGAGGTTGATCTTAGTTACAACTGTCCAAAGAATGCTGTTCCAGAACTGGGCTGGTTATTCTAGATGTTTTTGTCAAAATCTGGCCTTTCTATTCTTAAGGCTTATGAATTGTTTGCATCTTATGGTGAACCCTCTTTATTTGCTCTCATGAAGTCTTGTCTTCATGGTAGACTTTGATAATGATATGCCTACCTCCTGGAGAGTGTTCTTCACTTGGCTGGATGTTGTGAAGGGGTTTTTCTTTACCATGGAAAGGTTCCTACGATCATCCACCACTGTTCTCTTCTGTGGACATCCAGGCCTTTTTGTGTTGCAAATCTCACCAGTGCGTTATTTTTTCCTCAGAATGTACCAAACTGTTGAACTCCTAATGTTCCTGCTGTCTCTCTGATTGCCTAGAAGAACGAATGTCACCGACCAACCGACCCTTGTTAAATAGCGTAGTGGTTAGAGATGCAGACAATGAAACAACCAGTTCTGGGTTCACCTCCCATCGCTGATAAACATATTATGCCTCAGGACGTGTTCAGGACAGACAACCTTCTGTAACTACATAATTGGAAGCCTAAAATAAAACAGTTCTGGTGGATATTAAGATTTGTTCAGGATAGCCAAACACTTCACTGGCTACATGATTCTATCGTCTTTTCACTTGACGAAAAAGTCAGTTATCGTCACCTAGCAGCAGGATATTATGCTGGCAGCATTTTCTTTATCACAATAAAAGCCATCATTGAAATTTATAAAGCAATATAGTTAACAATCTTTGAAATAGACAAGAGTAACATTGGAACTGACATTAAACATAACTATATTACATTATATATTTCAATGATGGCTTTTATTTTGTAAAAGAAAATCAGAATTAGCGCTTCTAGCATAATATCCTGCTGCTAGAAGAACAATAATGAAGCCTCGAATGGCACTATTATCACCTACACTCAACTAAAGGATTATTAGTAACACCATACTAATGCTGTGTTTGACCCCCTTTCGCCTTCAGAACTGCCTTAACTCTACGTGGCATTGATTCAACAAGGTGCTGAAAGCATTCTTTAGAAATGTTGGCCCATATTGATAGGATAGCATCTTGCAGTTGATGGAGATTTGTGGGATGCACATCCAGGGCACGAAGCTCCCGTTCCACCACATCCCAAAGATGCTCTATTGGGTTGAGGTCTGGTGACTGTGGGGGCCATTTCAGTACAGTGAACTCCTTGTCATGTTCAAGAAACCAATTTGAAATGATTCGAGCTTTGTGACATGGTGCATTATCCTGCTGGAAGTAGCCATCAGAGGATGGGTACATGGTGGTCATAAAGGGATGGACATGGTCAGAAACAATGCTCAGGTAGGCCGTGGCCTTTAAACGATGCCCAATTGGCACTAAGGGGCCTAAAGTGTGCCAAGAAAACATCCCCCACACCATTACACCACCACCACCAGCCTGCACAGTGGTAACAAGGCATGATGGATCCATGATCTTATTCTGTTTAGGCCAAATTCTGACTCTACCATCTGAATGTCTCAACAGAAATCGAGACTCATCAGACCAGGCAACATTCTTCCAGTCTTCAACTGTCCAATTTTGGTGAGCTCGTGCAAATTGTAGCCTCTTTTCCCTATTTGTAGTGGAGATGAGTGGTACCCGGTGGGGTCTTCTGCTGTTGTAGCCCATCCACCTCAAGGTTGTGCGTGTTGTGGCTTCACAAATGCTTTGCTGCATACCTCGGTTGTAACAAGTGGTTATTTCAGTCAAAGTTGCTCTTCTATTGTATGTGTCTGTGTTTGTGTATGCATGTGTGTATTTGTATGTGTCTGTGTTTGTGTATGCATGTGTGTATGTGTCTGTGTATGCATGTATTTGTATGTGTGTGTGTGTATTTGCATATGTGTGCTTGTGTGTGCATGAGTGTTTGTATATGTGTGTTTGAATATGTGCATTTGTGTATTTGGATGTGTGTGTTTTTGTTTGTGCATGTGTATATTTGCATATTTGTGTGTTTGTATGCGCACATATGTGTATGTGATTGTGTATGCATGTTTGTATTTGTATGTGTGTGTGTTTGTGTATGCATGAGTGTATTTGTATGTGTGTGAGTGTTTGTGTTTGAATATGCATGTGTGTGTGTGCGTTTGTTTTTGTGTGTACTAATATTTTTGTTGTTTCTTCAAAACCATTTATAGACACCTCATGTATATTTGAGGATTTGAAGCATTTGTTCCTGTAAATAGCATTACAAATTAATAATTTAACCATTTGCTGAAAATACAGCCCTGACTGTGTACAGTGATGTTGAAACATGGAGCTGGGAACAATACTTTTAGATGTATTTATTGGTTAAATGTGGGTTTACTTGTGACAGCAGCAACCACAGTAAAAACCCTCATAATAATATTGTAGGTAATTGAAATGAATTGGGTCAAAGTGTATGGGGGAGTTAATTGAAATGAATTGGGTCAAAATGCATGGGGGAGTTAATTGAAATGAATTGGGTCAAAGTGTACTTTTTTGTAAAACGGGTTGTACAAGGAACTTTCTTATTGAACAGCAAAGGGTAACAATGACAATACTGAGGGCAGCTCCTGCTCCCAAAATGGGAGCGCAGCTCCTGCCCCCAAAATCTGAGGGCAGCTTCTGCTCAGCCCAGAATAAGCTCTATTCTGTCATGCCGCCCCAATGTTTTTATTCCTACTGGCATTGAGTGAAGTGTTCTCACTATTGCTGTCATGTAGTTGTTCCACTTTGCTGTCTTTAAAAATAGGGCTCTAACATGAAAAGCAACTGCTAAATGACTAAAATAAACAATAAAAACATTATCTTCGGTAATGTGTTCCAAGATGCTAAAAGCATTCTTGCTGGACTGTTCTTCTATTGGGACATTTTAAAGTTTTGAGATTGTAGACGGAAATGTAGATTATTCTGTAATGTGAATAAAGTGCTTAAATATGTTGGCAGCTGTCTTACGATTGCTTTATAGTTAGAAACAGACCAGTGTGTCTTTTGCCCTACAGTAATTCAGGGTAATCCTACTCAATAGACCAGTGTGTCTTTTGCCCTACAGTAATGCAGGGTAATCCTGCTCAATAGACCAGTGTGTCTTTTGCCCTACAGTAATGCAGGGTAATCCTGCTCAATAGACCAGTGTGTCTTTTGCCCTACAGTAATGCAGGGTAATCCTGCTCAATAGACCAGTGTGTCTGTTGCCCTACAGTAATACAGGGTAATCCTGCTCAATAGACCAGTGTGTCTTTTGCCCTACAGTAATGCAGGGTAATCCTACTCAATAGACCAGTGTGTCTGTTGCCCTACAGTAATACAGGGTAATCCTGCTCAATAGAACAGTGTGTCTTTTGCCCTACAGTAATACAGGGTAATCCTACTCAATAGACCAGTGTGTCTGTTTCCCTACAGTAATGCAGGGTAATCCTACTCAATAGACCAGTGTATCTGTTGCCCTACAGTAATGCAGGGTAATCCTTCTAAATAGACCAGTGTGTCTGTTGCCCTACAATAATGCGGGATAATCCTGCTAAATAGACCAGTGTGTCTGTTACCCTACGGTAATGCAGGGTAATCCTTCTAAATAGACCAGTGTGTCTGTTGCTCTACAGTAATGCAGGGTAACCCTTCTAAATAGACCAGTGTGTCTGTTGCCCTACAATAATGCGGGGTAATCCTGCTAAATAGACCAGTGTGTCTGTTACCCTACGGTAATGCAGGGTAATCCTGCTCAATAGACCAGTGTGTCTGTTGCCCTACAATAATGCGGGGTAGTCCTGCTAAATAGACCAGTGTGTCTGTTACCCTACGGTAATGCAGGGTAATCCTGCTCAATAGACCAGTGTGTCTGTTACCCTACGGTAATGCAGGGTAATCCTGCTAGCGTATATAAAGTACAGTGATGTGCAGGAGGTCTTACATTTCTACAAATCTTAGTGCAGTATGACAGACTAACCATGGGGGATTGCTGAACATTATGGTATAACAACTGAACAACTGTTTTATATTTAGCAACATACTCATCCAGAGAAACTAACAGGAGCAATTAGGGTTATGTGTCTTACTTAAGAGTCAGCTCAGGGATTCTATTAATTTGCTCTGTGATTAGGATGTGGTCGGCGGTGTTTCCTTGATAATAAGCCGTAGGAATACTGTAAGGATCAATAAAAGCTGAATGCTATACTTTAGAATCCTATGAGTAAATTCACTAAAATATACCCATATTCAAAATAATAGGTTCAGTCTGAAACATTTTCATCATGCCTAGTTAGAATCCTAATAATCATATAATATCTAGTATTACACTAATGGGAGAATCTTCCCTCCGGTCTAAATATAAAATCTCTATACCCCAAGGCAGTGAACAGAGGATTGCTCTGTGTAGGGTCATTTCCTTTTGGTGAAATGTTAAAGGTGTCCTGACTCTCTGGGGTCACTAAAGACCCAATAGAACTGATTGTTAGAGTAGGGGTGTTAAAATTATTGACCTACATTATTTCACACTGTACACCTTCAAGAATGTTTTCATACCCGATGATCTAGAGTCTAAAATAAAATTCAGAGTTGGTTTTCTGTTCGCTACAAAGCAACTTTCACCCATGCAGCAAAGTACAGCAGGGACAGACTGGGGCAAAATAAAGTGTACATTAGTTACAGCTTTTGGTCTTCCTCTTTGGTTTTCATTCTTCAACTTGTTTTTAATTTCATGCTTATTTGCTCTTGCAATGTCCTAAATCTTGTAAGACCTTTTATCTTGGGTACTTGTACAGTAATTGTAATACTCTGTTTATATATAAAATTATTTTGGTACTTACAAAGCATGTAGAGGTCTGTAATTTTTATCATAGATACACTTCAACTGTAAGAGACGGAAAAAATTGCATGACATAAGTATTTGATCACCTACCAACCAGTAAGAATTCCAGCTCTCACAGACCTGTTAGTTTTTCTTTAAGGAGCCCTCCTGTTCTCCACTCATTACATGTATTAACTGCACCTGTTTGACCTGGTTACTTGTATAAAAGACACCTGTCCACACACTCAATCAAACAAACTCCAACCTCCCCACAATGGCCATGACCAGAGAGTTGTGTAAGGACATCAGGGATAAAATTGGAGACCTGCACAAGGCTGGGATGGGCTACAGGACAATAGGCAAGCAGCTTGGTGAGAAGGCAACAACTGTTAGTTCAATTATTAGAAAATGGTAGAAGTTCAAGATGACGGTCAATCTCCCTCGGTCTGGGGATCCATGCAAGATCTCACCTCGGGGGGCATCAATGATCATGAGGAAGGTGAGGGATCAGCCCAGAACTACACGGCAGGACCTGGTCAATGACCTGAAGAGAACAGTCCCAAAGAAAACCATTAGTAACACACTATGTCATGGATTAAAATCCTGCAGCGCACGCAAGGTCCCCCTACTCAAGCCAGCGCATGTCCAGGCCCGTCTGAAGTTTGCCAATGACCATCTGGATGATCCAGAGGAGGAATGGGAGAAGGTCATGTGGTCTGATGAGACAAATAGAGCTTTTTGGTCTAAACTCCACTCGCCGTGTTTGGAGGAAGAAGAAGGATGAGTACAACCCCAAGAACACCATCCCAACCGTGAAGCATGGAGGGGGAAACATCATTCTTTGGGGATGCTTTTCTGCAAAGGGGACAGGACGACTGCACCGTATTGAGGGGAGGATGAATGGGGCCATGTATCGCGAGATCTTGGCCACCATCCTCCTTCCCTCAGTAAGAGCACTAAAGATGGGTCGTGGCTGGGTCTTCCAGCATGACAACGACCCGAAACACACACCCAGGGCAACTAAGGAGTGGCTCCGTAAGAAGCATCTCAAGGTCCTGGAGTGGCCTAGCCAGTCTCCAGACCTGAACCCAATAGAAAATCTTTGGAGGGAGCTGAAACTCTGTATTGCCCAGCGACAGCCCCGAAACCTGAAGGATCTGGAGAAGGTCTGTATGGAGGAGTGGGCCAAAATCCCTGATGCAGTGTGTGCAAATCTGGTCAAGAACTACAGAAAACGTATTATCTCTGTAATTGCAAACAAAGGTTTCTGTACCAAATATTAAGTTCTCCTTTTCGTATGTATCAAATACTTATGTCATGCAATAAAATGCAAATTAATTACTTAAAAATCATACAATGTGATTTTCTGGATTTTTTTTTTGATTCCGTCACTCACAGAGTACCTATGATAAAAATTACAGACTTCTACATGCTTTGTAAGTGAGAAAACATTCAAAATCGGCAGTGTATCAAATACTTGTTCCACCCACTGTATATTAAATCATTAACTATTTGTAATTAATCTAAAATGGGTCAAAATCAAGTTGAATGACTATGGGAACTTGACCTGTGTCTCCTCATATTTATACCTCAGTGAAACAAAATGTCATAGCTTACCACTTAAGTGTTCCTAATCACTCATTTCAGTTAGATTTTAGAATGTCTACAGGTTATTATTGTGGCGTAAGTTTTGGAGAAAAATATTTTATTTATTTCACAATTCTTTACATAATTACATAATTTTACTTCAATTAAATATTTGATTTTTGTGAATATTTTGAATAAAAAAGCAGGAGGCTGAACAGCAATACTTTTTTTCATTGCAAAAAACCTACAGTATAACATGTCGCAATAAAAATAATATTTTTGTATGAGTGATTATAAATGCCTTTAATGATGACACCTGTGATTATATATGACAATTTATGGAAATTATGGATTTTCCATCAGTTTAACTGGTAGTGTACCAAGTGGGGTTGGTCATTTTACACGGATTACCACTGGCAGTTCAAAGGGTAATTTTTTAAATGTTGTCTTGCATTTTTTGCTTTTGGATTAACTAGTTGTTGTGAATGGAAACTGGGGGAGTAAATCACTACATTTAAATCATTACATTTTGTTTTGGTGAGCAAACCAATGTACTCATTGTATTTCACAAAAAACTTAATTTGGAACAATGGTTGTGCGGAGACAGATGTTTAGAAACATTATTAAGAATGGTTAGAAGTGTTCCAAGCTTGTGATCAGTTTCAATTGTATTAAAAACAATTTAGTCGCTTTGGTACTATTATCAATAGTATGATGCAGTGTTTCAAAACTCTCAGTACAAGACTCCAAACAGATCATACTCATAAATTATTATATTTTGCATTGAAAACAACTGATTTTGCTTTCATTTGGTTTGTAACCCTAACCCTAATACAAGTACATAACATAATGCAATTATTTCGGTTATTTTTCTCAATTGATCATTAGTTCACTCTGACATCACATTTTCAAAACAGTTAACACAGGAAGAAACTAAGCTCACTGTCCAAAATAACACATTTTGTTAGCAAAATGCTATAACACTCACAAAACATTAAAAACATGCAACAAAAGCAAATATTTCCATCAAACACCACAACGTGTGGTCAAATTAATATATTCTTTCAATCAGTCATTACACAATGGACAAAATACAGCTATCAAAATGAACCACTTCAAACTTACAGTAATTTGTGCTATATGCCTGTGCAATATGTTGATACTTTACATAGTTATATACATCGTTATATACTGTGCCAAAAGGCAAGCAAGCATATCCCAGCATTGTATTATTGTCTCCAAAGATTTTGCTAGAGATAATAAACCCTGCTGCGCTCCGCACCTGCACTTTTTTGAGATGCCTTTTTGAAATACTGTAGGTGCAGGTCTTTCCATTCCCATTAACTGTTGTTTACATGCAAAGACCTACAGTCAGCACCTAAACAAATTCCGACCTTCGTCGTACTGCATTGTCTTCACCAAAGAACCATTTTCCTTATCTGATTTGGCCTCTAACTCTTCTTATGTGCCTTTGGCCTCAAACTCTTCTTATGTGCCTTTGGCTTCAAACTGTTCTTATGTGCCTTTGGCCTCAAACTGTTCTTATGTGCCTTTGGCCTCAAACTCTTCTTATGTGCCTTTGGCCTCAAACTCTTCTTATGTGCCTTTGGCTTCAAACTCTTCTTATGTGCCTTTGGCCTCAAACTCTTCTTATGTGCCTTTGCCTCTTACTCTCCTTATGTGATTTTGCCTCTTATAGTCTCCTTATGTGCCTATGTCACATCCTGGCTTGCTGTTCCAGTGAGATCCATGCCCTCTCTCCCATGTTTGGGTTACAGACACTTTTTTTGATGTTTATTGCCCTCACCTGTTTCCCTAAACACTGTTCCTCCTTTCCCAGTGCATTGTGTCGATCATTGTTTGGCATATGCCTTATGTTTCAGTTGTTCTGCCTTGTCTCATTTGTAGTGTTTCCTTTGGTTAAAGTTCAAGTTATTCTATTAAATGTCCTCTGTTCTCCTTGCGCTTGTGTCCTGCCTCATGAACTGTTACAGCTAAAACAAAATGTCACTGCCTACTTCTGAAAATAGAAACAAAGTGATACAAAAATGAAACATGTATTTAATATTTACATTAATAAATAATCAAATAACAATAATAAGTAACAATAATGTATATTAATAATGTAAATATTAAAATCAATATTGTATTAAGGAACATTTCCCAAGAAACCTATTTCCTCCTAGTGTGGCATGCATGAGCAGGCAGAAAGCAGTGTCAGGAAGGATCATGTGTGAAACAGACTTCCCCTAATTAATATATTATAATCTATAGAATATTCATACATGGAGATCCGCTCATATATCTTTTAGTATCTGCCAGTAGCTGCCAAGACACTGTGCATACAGTATTGAAATAGCACATGGAGATTACAGTAGACAATGACCATTAACACTGACATGGACACATGGAGATTACAGTAGACAATGACCATTAACACTGACATGGACACATGGAGATTACAGTAGACAATGACCATTAACACTGACATGGACACATGGAGATTACAGTAGACAATGACCATTAACACTGACATGGACAGATGGAGATTACAGTAGACAATGACCATTAACACTGACATGGACACATGGAGATTACAGTAGACAATGACCATTAACACTGACATGGACAGATGGAGATTACAGTAGACAATGACCATTAACACTGACATGGACACATGGAGATTACATTAGACAATGACCATTAACACTGACATGGACACATGGAGATTACAGTAGACCATGACCATTAACACTGACATGGACACATGGAGATTACAGTAGACCATGACCATTAACACTGGCATGGAAACATAGAGATTACAGTAGACCATGGCCATTAACGCTGACATGGGCGCATGGAGATTACAGTAGACCATGGCCATTAACACTGACATGGACACATGGAGATTACAGTAGACCATGACCATTAACACTGGCATGGAAACATAGAGATTACAGTAGACCATGGCCATTAACGCTGACATGGGCGCATGGAGATTACAGTAGACCATGGCCATTAACACTGACATGGACACATGGAGATTACAGTAGACCATGACCATTAACACTGGCATGGAAACATAGAGATTACAGTAGACCATGGCCATTAACGCTGACATGGACACATGGAGATTACAGTAGACCATGGGCCTTGGGGATCACCTATAGCAAGAAGCTGCACATCACCTGGATTTAAAAGGAGATTTTGCCATTGATCCACACAAAAACTCCATAATGCCAAAGTGAAAATCTACAAGTTGATTTAAAATAATTACAAATACAAAACAGAGAGTAATTGATTGCTGGTGGTATTCACCACCTATAGTCAATTGGTAAAGGCACCTTTGGCAGCATATACAACGATGAGTCTATTTGGATCAGTGTCTACCAGCTTTGCACATCTGAACAGAATTTTTTCCCCCCAATTTCTCAAACTTCATCAAGCTGGAAGGGGAAATTTGATTAAACTTTTTCTACAGATTCTCAATTCGACTGCATTCTGGGCTTTGACTGGGCCTCTCCCGGACATTTATCTTTTTAGTTTCCAAGCCACTTAACTGTGGCTTTGTCTGTGTGTTTGTTGTCAATGTCTTGCTGGAAGATGAATCTTCTCCCAACTCCCAGGTCTCTGGCAGGCTTCAGCATGTTTTCGTCCAGCATTCCTCTGTACTTTACTGCATCCATTCTTCCCTCCATTTTCACAAGCCTCCCAAGCCCCGATACTGAGAGCATCCCCATAGCATGATGCTGCCACCACCATTATTCATGGTAGGAATGGTGTTGTCAGGATGATGTGTGGTGTCAGGCTTGTGCCAAACATTGTGCTTACCATTGAGAACAAAAAGTAATATCAGACGATAAAATCTTCTTCTACTTGATTTCAGATTCTCCCACATGCCTTCTGTCAAACTCTAGCCAAGATTTTGATTTGAGATGTTTCCAACACAAATGTTTTTTGCTGCTATTGTTGCAGTACACACAGTGTCTCCCAGTGCAGCCATGGAAGACTTGAACTCATTCAGAGTTGCCATAGGCCATGTGTTGGCTTCTCTTGCTAGTGCCTGACACTCAGGACGGACTGCCTGTCCTAGCCACACTATCCCCTGTTGGTGCTTTGGAGGAAACCTTATTCCAAATTTGCTTTCAATGTTCCTTCGTTTTCATGATGCTGTTTTTTTTAGGAATTGTAGTAACCAACTGTGGGAGCTCCCAGAGACAGGTGTATTTAACCTGAAATAATGCACAAGACCTTCAATACACACAATTGGAGTTTATTTAACTATGCAATTAATACTTTTTTTTTTACATTTGTAATAATCAGATGTTTTTTTTTTTTATGTTGACCTTATTTACGGTTTTGTGTTGATCAGTGACAAAAACCTCTGATTAAATGTATTTTGTTTGTAACAATTTCATGAATCAATGTGTCCAAAAGGGTGAATACTTTTGAGAGCCACTCTGCATAATAATAAACTGATGGGAAAACTGCAAGCACATTTTTATTATATTTAACATGTCATTATTATTATGTCATTATTTTTTTCTAATGTCTAATTACTAATCATTTGCATACTGTACATAATTGTTAGAATTCATCCATTGGTTGAACACCGTTTTTATAGAGTTTATTAATGTAGTTCACATTTAGATCAAAACATCTGGTTAAGTGTGTTTAATAAATTTAGTCACTATGGGCGCATAGAATCAATTATTTTCTTTTACTGATTTATGAATGGACCCAGCAAATAAAGGAGAGATTCTTTATGAATGTACCCAGCAAATAAAGGTGAGATTCTTTATGAATGTACCCAGCAAATAAAGGAGTGATTCTTTATGAATGTACCCAGCAAATAAAGGAGAGATTCTTTATGAATGTACCCAGCAAATAAAGGTGGGATTCTTTATGAATGTACCCAGCAAATAAAGGTGGGATTCTTTATGAATGTACCCAGCAAATAAAGGAGAGATTCTTTATGAATGTACCCAGCAAATAAAGGTGGGATTCTTTATGAATGTACCGAGCAAATAAAGGAGAGATTCTTTATGAATGTACCCAGCAAATAAAGGTGAGATTCTTTATGAATGTACCCAGCAAATAAAGGAGTGATTCTTTATAAATGTACCCAGCAAATAAAGGAGAGATTCTTTATGAATGTACCCAGCAAATAAAGGAGTGATTCTTTATGAAAGTACCCAGCAAATAAAGGTGAGATTCTTTATGAATGTACCCAGCAAATAAAGGAGTGATTCTTTATAAATGTACCCAGCAAATAAAGGAGAGATTCTTTATGAATGTACCCAGCAAATAAAGGAGTGTTTCTTTATGAATGTACCCAGCAAATAAAGGTGAGATTCTTTATGAATGTACCCAGCAAATAAAGGAGTGATTCTTTATGAATGTACCCAACAAATAAAGGAGTGATTCTTTATGAATGTACCCAGCAAATAGGTGAGATTCCTTACGATTGTACCCAGCAAATAAAGGTGAGATTCTTTATGAATGTTCCCAACAAATAAAGGTGAGATTCTTTATGTTTGTACCCAGCAAATAAAGTTGATTCTGACAAATGAGGGAAAGCAGCAGCCAACAAGTTACATCTGCTAGTGTGCCTTCCTTTTTCATAGAATCGGTTTTGTCTTGATCTCCCGAATTTGTGTGTTTGTGTTTGCCTGTGTGTATGTGCGTGTGTTTGCCTCTGTGTGTGTGTGTGTGTGTGAGTGAGAGAGAGTGCGGGAAACTATAGACATGGTCCTTCTGTTTTCCTTGTTAGCAACCTCCATGTATCACTGGTTAATCCCACAAAAGCCCAAGAGGAACCTCCCCTTCTGACCAGGCCAGATGGGGCTTACGTGTGTGATCCTACAAAGAGTGTTCTCCTGTTGTTCTCGTTAGCCTTAACCACAACCCCCATGGGATACCTCTACCCACTCCCTTCCACCACCCACTTCTGCCTCCTCCGGTTCCTCACCCAATCACCAGTTCTCCGACTTTCCGCCCCGCCCCCTCATCCCCCCGACCCCCAGTCCAGATGGGACCTGTTCTGAGTATAATAATGATCCATTGAAGCATTTCCTGTGTATTGTCTAATTAGTCTGTGTTTACGTGCCAAGTGTCTGTCACAGTAAATTGGAGGGTGTCAAGTGGGAAAAGAGCTGGGAATATCAATACTTTCAGTATAAGACCAGTGATCACAACATAACATACTTATCTGTTTATTTAACTACCTGACTATCTTTATGTCACCACCGTCAGTCTATTTATATATCTACCTATCTATCTATTTATGTCTACACCTACTCTCGCAATTTATCAAGCTGAGAACAGCCAAGCTGTAGCTGACTGGCCGGTAATGGCAGCTACACTCTCCAGTGGTGTTGGAGAGATGCAGAGCTATGACCATCATATATAAATAATTCAGTAGAATGCAGGCCTATGATGACAGAACAGGAGCCTGGGTGGTTTGTCCTCTAGCCTACAGTCTGGAAAGTCTGGAAGAGACACACACAATATCTTCATGTACAATTCTTAACAGTGAAAAGCTTATCTGCAATTTCATTAAAAACCTTTCAGAAGTGTCTTACAGCTAATTCAGGTTCTCTTATGGTGGAAATACAGTGGGGCAAAAAATTTTTTAGTCAGCCACCAATTGTGCAAGTTCTCCCACATCAAAAGATGAGAGAGGCATGTCATTTTCATAATAGGTACACTTCATGAGAGACAAAATGAGAGAAAGAAATCCAGAAAATCACATTGTAGGATTTTTAATGAATTTATTGGTTAATTATGGTGGAAAATAAGTATTTGGTCAATAACAAAAGTTAATAACAATACTTTGTTATATACCATATATAGTTGGACACTAAGAGGGGTGATGTCAGAGCATCCTGTACAACATCAGAAGTGATCATCCTGGTGGATTTTAATTAATTTAGATTGGCAATGTCACTTGACATCATCTAAAGGATCCTGTTAAGTCAACTCTGATTTATTTCATATTGACACCAGAGAGATATGCTGCCTGTGGTGTTTCCCTGTGGATATATTTGAAGATTGTTCTATTGGTTGTTAGAGATGTCAGGATTCCTAAAGGGAACAAAAGAGAACTTTAGTGAACAAGCATTTTTGCATGATATTTATCAAAGTAACACTGAATATACAGTGGGTGACCTGCAGAGAGCTGGGACCAAAGTAACAAAGGCTACCATCAGTAACACATTACGCCGCCAGGGACTCAAATCCTGCAGTGCCAGACGTGCCCCCTTGCTTAAGCCAGTACATGTCCAGGCCCGTCTGAGGTTTGCTAGAGAGCATTTGGATGGTCCAGAAGAGGATTGGGAGAATGTCATATGGTCAGATGAAACCAAAATAGAACTTTATGGTAAAAACTCAATTTGTCGTGTTTGGAGGAGAAAGAATGCGGAGTTGCATCCAAAGAACACCATACCTACTGTGAAGCATGGGGGTGGAAACATCATGCTTTGGGGCTGTTTTTCTGCAAAGGGACCAGGACGTGTAAAGAAAAGAATGAAAGGGGCCATGTATCGTGAGATTTTGAGTGAAAACCTCCTTCCATCAGCAAGGGTATTGAAGATGAAATGTGGCTGGGTCTTTCAGCATGACAATGATCCCAAACACACCACCCGGGCAACGAAGGAGTGGCTTCGTAAGAAGCATTTCAAGGACCTGGAGAGGCCTAGCCAGTCACGAGATCTCAAACCCATAGAAAATCTTTGGAGGGAGTTGAAAGTCCATGTTGCCCAGCGACAGCCCCAATACATCATTGCTCAAGAGGAGATCTGCATGGAGGAATGGGACAAAATACCAGCAACAGTGTGTGAAAACCCTGTGAAGACTTACAGAAAACATTTGACCTCTGTCATTGCCAACAAAGAGTATATAACAAAGTATTGAGATTCACTTTTGTTATTGACCAAATACTTACAAACCCGATTCCAAAAAAGTTGGGACACTGTACAATTGTGAATAAAAACAGAATGCAATGCAAATATTTTATTCAGAATACAACATAGATGACTTATCAAATGTTTAAACTGAGAAAATGTATCACTTTAAGGGAAAAATAAGTTGATTTTAAATTACATGGCATCAACACATCTCAGAAAAGTTGGGACAAGGCCATGTTTACCACTGTGTGGCATCCCCTCATCTTTTTATAACAGACTGCAAACGTCTGGGGACTGAGGAGACAAGTTGCTCAAGTTTATGAATAGGAATGTTGTCCCATTCTTGTCTTGCCAAGTGTTTTCTATGGGTGAAAGATCTGGACTGCAGGCTTGCCATTTCAGTACCCGGATCCTTCTTCTATGCAGCCATGACATTGTAATTGATGCAGTATGTGGTCTGGCATTGTCATGTTGGAAAATGCAAGGTCTTCCCTGAAAAATACTGTTTAGATACAACTTCTTTTTTGACCTATGGAGTTTTAGCCGGCAACGTTGAATGGCACAGTGGATTGTGTTCACGACAATGTTTTCTGGAAGTATTCCTGAGCCCATGTTGTGATTTCCCTTACAGTATCATTCCTGTATGTGATGCAGTGCTGTCTGAGGGCCCGAAGATCACAGGCATCCAGTATGATTTTCCGGCCTTGACCCTTACGCACAGAGATTGTTCCAGATTCTCTGAATCATTGGATGATATTATGCAGCATTGGGGGAATTGATGATCCTTTGCCCATCTTGACTTCTGAGAAACACTGCCACTATGAGAGGCTCTTTTTAAAACCAATCATGTTGCCAATTGGTCCTCCAGCTGTTCTTTATCTGTACATTTAACTTTTCCGGCCTCTTATTGCTACCTGTCCCAACTTTTTTGGAATGTGTAGCTCTCATGAAATCCAAAATGAGCCAATATTTGGCATGACATTACAAAATGTCTCACTTTCAACATTCGATATGTTATCTATATTCTATTGTGAATTAAATATAAGTTTATGAGATCTGTAAATTATTCCATTCCTTTTTTACACACAATTTGTACAGTGTCCCAACTTTTTGTATTTTCCACCATAATTTACCAATAAATTCATAAAAAATCAATGTGATATTCTGGATTTTTTCCCCTCATTTTGTCTCTCATTGTTGAAGTATTTTTTACAGGCCTCTCTCATCTTTTTAAGTGGGAGAACTTACACAATTGGTGGCTGACTAAATACTTTTTTGCCCCACTGTATTGGTAGATAATATACGTGACAGTAGCCAACGAGGATTAATCACAGGAACTGGATAAATCCAGATAAATGAGAACACAATGCCAAGAATACAGATCTGAATTGTACTGTAGTAATCAACAATCATATTTCATACATTATCATAGACCTCTCTTATTCTCTAAAACCTCATTCAGGAAATCTCTTCACTATGTGAGCAGAAGAGAGGAGGTAAGGGGAGGGGGTGTTTTATTGTATCACATTACAAGGAAATTGAGTCAGAGAAAGAGGGAAATATAGAGAGAAACCAAGAAAAAGTGAGATGAAGACAGAAGGAGATAAAGGGACTGTTACAGTAAAGCAGTATATTCCCTGTCTGCCCCATGCCTGGCCTTACTCTCTGGGACAGTTTCAGACAGAAAATGCTTATTGCTGGACTTGATTAATTGTCCATGACTACGCTTAATCTGTGTTCGTGAATCTGGCCAGAATGTAAGGGCAGACATAGGAAAGACAGAGAATACACTGCTTTACGGTAATCTGCCGTTTTACTGTAATCAGCTAATTTAATATGATATGCTGCTTCACTGTAAACTGTTTTGTAATTTCAGTTAGATAATTAACTGTAATCTGGTGCTTTACAGTCAACTGTATTTTAATTTTAATTAAATAATTACCTGTAATCTGGTGCTTTACTGTAATCACACATTTTAGATCCCATCCTCTGCTCCTATAAAAATACATTATTCAGTGTTTCAAACATTTCTTAGACATTCATTACCTGCCTTCCTCTCTCTCCTCTCCATTACCCCTCCCTCCCCATCACCCTTTCCTCCCTTCATTTCCTCACACCTCTCCACCCTCTCTCACTTCATACACAACACAAATACAGATATGTATATATATGAATCGGAATGCCGTTGCCAAGCAACAGATCCTTGATTGGGTTAGTCAGTGCTCTGCATAGAGTTTGGTCTAACGGATTGAATGTCAGTACTCCGGTGGCCCCATGGGACAGTCACCTAATCACTGTAGCAGTCAGACACAACTAAAACTGTCCCCTCTACCAGACAGACCTAAAATGAAAATATTTCCAGACAGACCTGAACTAACACTGACCCCCTCTACCAGACAGACCTGAACTAACACTGACCCCCTCAACCAGACCGACATCCACTAAAACGATCCCCCTCTACCAGACAGACCTCAAATAAAACGGTCCCCCTCTACCAGACAGACATCAACTAAAACGGTCCCCCTCTACCAGACAGACATCAACTAAAACGGTCCCCCTCTACCAGACAGACATCAACTAAAACGGTCCCCCTCTACCAGACAGACATCAACTAAAACGGTCCCCCTCTACCAGACAGACATCAACTAAAACGGTCTCCCTCTACCAGACAGACCTCAACTAAAACGGTCTCCCTCTACCAGACAGACCTAAAGTAAAACTTTCCGACAATAAAGGTCTGAATGTCACAATGACGTTTCTACAGACCTCCACCAGGATAATGCAAGGCTTTACATATTACAAAAGCTTGTATTTTTTTTTTTTTTTAGATTTTCTAGTGCCCTGAATCTTCGGAAGTCTGTTTCATGGCATTTAGATGAAAAATAAAAAACAGCAAAAACAAGTTTCCTTTAAATGTTACTGCTGATGGATAATGGGGCAACAGTATCAGTATGCAGCTTAAAATGCTTTATTTATTATTAATAATTGGAGCCAGGATCCATACTTTAATGGTATTTTACAGCTACTCCACAAATAAATACACACTGTGTAGTGACTGGATATTAAATATACACTCTGCAGTGACTTGATCAGTGTTTCTCAATGGGGGCGTTGAGGTGCCCTTGGAGGGTGTTTGTTTTAAGGCAAGTTTACACTGAAGATTCACAACAATACAACTTTTAAGTTTCAACTACCTGCAAAAAAACTTGGTCTGCAACATTAAAACCTGCCAGTTTGCACCACTGCGACTGGACAAGACGGCAATTCGTGACTCTTCTCTTCAGTGTTTCTGTCAGCTTTTTGTGGCGCAGCTCGGTGCTGCCTTCACAGAAACAGGATGTAATAGTATCATCTATAAAATGCACCCACATGGCGTTGACTGTGTAAACTCTTGAAAATGGATGCTCTCTTTCTTGGTATTACCCGTGGATTAATAGATTTTTCTTTAAAGCGTTAATTTCTCTGAGGGATACACTGTGAACGCTTGTTATTGCAGTGGTTACACATTTACAAGAGGGATCCAACTAACTTTCAAAGGTTTTTAACTTGTTTCTTTTAAAAGTTAATCCTTCTTCTTTTACCCCTTTGATAAGTGCCAGCTTGTTTTCTGTTGGAACAACAGGATTTCTGATGGGTTGTTGTTCAATAAAGATTTGAATGTCAAATTGCTAGCTGTTTCTGATTGGCT
This sequence comes from Esox lucius, assembly GCF_011004845.1. NCBI lineage: Eukaryota > Metazoa > Chordata > Actinopteri > Esociformes > Esocidae > Esox > Esox lucius. The sequence continues at coordinate 36,302,494 of NC_047571.1, forward strand.
GCTGTTTGTTCCTGTGGGAAACAAACAGCAATTGAATGACAAATCTGTTGTTTGTCATTCAATTACGTGCTTTTTGAAGATTTTCGATGATAACAATAGTAACAACAATAATAATATCAACAATAATAATAATCCTAACAATAATAATAATAATAATAATAATCATTGATATTCAGGGCAATTTGCCTACATCTTATTTCATGGAGGGTGGTAAGGGACCTGGATAATGGATAGGGGGGCGCTGGCCCAAAAAAGGTTGAGAACCACTAGGCTGGATCAGGGATGCCGACAGGAATGACAGGGCCTGGGACAAAATGTAACGTTTAGGACCCAAACCACGGGCCAAAAAAATCTATTAATAGTAATTATACAGCTCCGGGAAAAATTAAAAGACTACTGCATCTTTTTCTTTCCTTTCAAAAAAGTTATGAGTGAGGAACATTTGCAGTCCATCCATTCATCCATCTTCCTCCGCTTATCCGGGGCCGGGTCGCAGTGGCAGCAGTCTAAGCAGAGATGCCCAGACTTCCCTCTCCCTAGACACTTCCTCCAGCTCTTTCGGGGGGACACTGAGGCGTTCCCAGGCCAGCCGGGAGACATAGTCCCTCCAGCGTGTCCTAGGTCTTCCCCGGGGTCTCCTCCCGTGGGACGGCCTGGAACACCTTCCTGGGAAGGCGTCCAGGAGGCATCCGGAACAGATGCCCAAGCCACCTCAGCTGACCCCTCTCGATGTGGAGGAGCAGCGGCTCTACTCTGAGCTCCTCCCGGGTGACCAAGCTTCTCACCCTATCTCTAAGGGATCGCCCAGCCACCCTGCGGAGAAAGCTCATTTCGGCCGCCTGTATCCGGCATCTTGTCCTTTCGGTCGTGACCCAAAGCTCATGACTATAGGTGAGAGTAGGGACGTAGATTGATCGGTAAATTGAGAGCTTCGCCTTACGGCTCAGCTCTTTCTTCACCACGACAGACCGATACATCGACCGCATTACTGCAGAAGCTTGGACGAAAACTACACTGTTCCTCCTGAATCCGAGGTTCTACTATCGGCCGTATTCTCCTCTCCAGTACCCTGGCATAGACTTTCCCGGGGAGGCTGAGAAGTGTGATCCCCCTGTATTTGGAACGCACCCTCCGGTCCCCCTTCTTAAAAAGAGGGACCACCACCCTGGTCTGCCATCCCAGAAGCACTATCCCCGACCGCCACGCGATGCTGCAGAGGCGTGTCAACCAAGACAGCCCCACAATATCCAGAGACTTGAGGTACTCAGGGCAGATCTCATCCACCCCCGGTGCCTTGCCACCGAGGTGTTTCTTGACTACCTCTGTGACTTCAGCCCGGGTGATGGACGAGTCCACCTCTGAGCCCTCAGCCTCTGCTTCCTCAATGGAAGACGTGACGGCGGGATTGAGGAGATCCTTGAAGTACTCCTTACACGGCCCGACGACATCCCCAGTCGAGGTCAACAGCTGCCCACCTCCACTGTAAACTGTGATGGCAATTTCTAAATTCCAAATAGTTCTATGAAAATGGTAGGTAAGACAGGAGAAATCAATTGCGCAATAAACGGTTTTAATGAAACTTGCAAGGAGAAAGTATACAGGTTACAAAGTAACGGTGGATAGTTTCTAAATAAAAACATCATTTCGACAGTATTTATTACATAGGAAGAAGGGGTGTGGTAAGATGCTGCCATCTGTTTCATGTCAATCAAACACCTTTCCCTTTGTTCTATCACACACGTCAAATGCTATCTTCCCCAACCTTATCCTTCCTGCCATAATGTTTACTGTAGTGTTTACCCAAAGGGGCCAACTGGCCTTACTGCCCCCTGTTGTATCTTCTCCTATCCTGTCCTAAAACCCATTGATCTGCATCTGGACAGACAATATATGCCCCCTATGCAAATACCAGGTCCCACACATTCCTGTACCTATCTTAACAGTGGGACTCAATCCTTTACTCAGAGAGAATACATTGTATATAGAAATTTCCACAACAAAACAGCGTTGGTAGGGCACTGTTTCCCTCTCCTGAGGCGCCAGACGATTTGCCCGAATCTCTTCGAGGCCAGCCGGTACCCGTCAGCTGCCTCAGGAGTCCCACAAGCCAACCAGGCCCGATAGGACTCCTTCTTCAACTTGACGGCATCCCTTACTTCCGGTGTCCACCACCGGGTTCGGGGATTGCCGCCTTGACAGGCACAGGAGACCTTATGGCCACAGCTCCGAGAGGCCGCTTCAACAATGGAGGTGGAGAACATGGTCCACTCGGACTCAATATCTCCAGCCTCCCTCAGGATCCAGTCGAAGCTCTGCCGGAGGTGGGAGTTAAAGATATCTCTGACAGGAGACTCGGCCAGACGTTCCCAGCAGACCCTTACAGTACGCTTGGGTCTGCCGAGTCTGTCCAGCTTCCTCCCCTGCAATCGGATCCAACTCACCACCAGGTGGTGATCAGTTGACAGCTCCGCCCCTCTCTTCACCCAAGTGTTTAAGACATACAGCCGCAGGTCAGATGAAACGACAGCAAAGTCGATCATCGACCTACGGCCTAGGGTGTCCTGGTGCCACGTGCACTGATGGACACCCTTATGCTTGAACATGGTGTTCGTTATGGACAAACTGTGATTAGCACAGGAGTCCAATAACTGAACACCGCTCGGGTTCAGATCAGGGGGGCCGTTCCTCCCAATCACGCCCCTCCAGGTGTCACTGTCGTTGCCCCCGTGGGCGTTGAAGTCCCCCAGTAGAACGATGGAGTCCCCAGTCGGAGCACTTTCCAGCACCCCTCCCAGAGACTCCAAGAAGGTCGGGTACTCTGCACTGCCGTTCGGCCCGTAGGCACAAACAACAGTGAGAAACCTATCCCCAACCCATAGGCGCAGGGAAACGACCCTCTCGTTCACCGGGGTAAACTCCAACACATGGCGGCAGAGCTGGGGAGCTATAAGCAAACCCACACCAGCCCGCCGCCTCTCACCATGGGCAACTCCAGAGTGGTGAAGAGTCCATCCTCTCTCAAGGAGTGTGGTTCCAGAGCCCAAGTCGTGCGTAGAGGTGATCCCGACTATCTCTAGTAGGAAACTCTCAACCTCACGCACAATCTCAGGCTCCTTCCTCGTGTGGATATACTTATTGTGTAAGTTGTTAAACTGTTGTGAGCATTCAGACAACATATTAAATGTCTGTGGCATGCTGAAACTGAAAGTTGCAAGTAGAAGAACAGGAAATCTTATTTAGACTGTTGCTGGGGAGAGAGCCAATTTAGCTTGTGTGTCACAGGAAACAGATTAACAACGCACACACATATTGGGGAACTCAAGATATGAAGCAAAAAGGGCAAAGATGACGCTTGTGCTGCACTTACACATATAAGGTATAGAACATAAATTGGACCAGTGTCACACTGCTTGGCTAACTTAACGCCCCCACTTTTTAGGCGTGTTTGAAGTATAAATAATGCTGTTATGACTGTTCATGTTCAAACATTGTGCGGCGACACTCTGTCTCCAGAAGCTTCTGTAATAAATGGATGATACGGAATTGGTATTGACCTGACTCCTGGTGTGTTATTCTCCTTTCCATTAAACCAACTCGGGGAAGTGTTAGACTTCAACACCCAGCCAGCGAGGTGACGTTCCACGTCCCTAGAACTAGTTTCCGTGTCCAGGGATCGGGTTGAGGCCGGCCGGACCCCGTGGGGAAAGGCCCGACCACCAGGCGCTCGCATACGAGGCCCAACCCCGGGCCTCTTAATTTTAACCCTTCTGTTACTCACTCAAAACCTTCTTTTTCAACTTTTTTGGAAAGGTAAGAAAAAGGTGCAGTGGTCCCTTAGTTTTTTCCAGAACTGTATTACTGTTAAAAAAAAGGTCAAACATTTTATTGTTTAATGTTTTAATTCATAACTAGGTCTTTGTTTTCAACACAGATAATTCCCAGACAGCACACACACGTCTTGTCGGCATAAGATCGGAAGATCGAAAGAGGTTTAGAGCATCAAGTGGAGGTTAGCTGTACGTGTGAACGATCGAAAGAAATCTGTGGCCAGGAAATGGGTTTACTTTGTACAATCCTGCGCAGTCTTTTCCGTGGCTATTTATTTCCTGACCTATGTCCGATACGGACCTTATCCGGCGAAACAATATATTTTTGCTACAAAACAATTTTCATAGAACATAAGGTGAGTACACAAACTCTCTTTCGAAATCAAGTTTGCTAGTTTAGTTATATTTGTAGGAAAGCAAATTGTGTTTCTATCTAATGTGAACTACAACAATGTGGGCAGTGTACCTAGCTATCTAACAAAGTACAATGGTATTTATTTAAACTGGGGCTTTCTATGAGTTTTGGCCTTTAGTCCAAATGCAAACTGTTTTAGGTAACTGAAAACGGACCTTTTGAAAAACTTGTTTCAAGGAAAAGATATTCAGAAAGGCCACTTTGACGTCAGAGTGTGCGCCGTTCTCTTTTGTTTACATGAGGCGATTTTGTGCAATTGCTGACTTTTTTTGGTTTTAATCTTGCTAACAGGAATTTACATGTTTACCCAAATGTACAGTTACTCTCCCACTGTATTGAGGAACAGAGGCAAAGTAGTGGTATTCCAAAGGTCTTGCATGATGCCCCTTATGCTGACAAAGCCCGAATTTTAAACATTTTGTTCAGATCTCCTCACAACCAGCTAAAGGATGGAAGCAATAGTACGAGCACGAGTACTCTTTGAAACAGGTAATATTCTGTGTACAGACGTATTTATTTCCAAATAGACAATTACTCTAGTAAAATATATTGACAAATATTATCTGGTAAAAAAGGCTTTTCAACAAAAAAAAAATTCTTTCATATACAGTATAAATAAAAAAAAACGGTCATCATCCTCATCAACAGCCTCAAGGCTGATTTATACTTCAGTGTCAAACGCGTCTGTGTAGGATTCGCGGAGAGCGCAGAGAGCCGCACAGGCCGCGTAGGCTACGTGCACCGGCTAAAAATGTAAAAGCGAGTAGCTACGCGTACGTGAACCGCAGAGCCGCACAAGCGATGATTGGTTGGATGGCGGAGGGAGGGTTTTACAGAGAGTACGGAATTCCGGCCAAATTTGATTGCCTGTATCAACAAAGACGAAACAACAATGGAGTCTGGAGGCATGGCTCAAATCGATGAACTTTTGATAGTATAGCAGAAATTCTGGGCAAAATTTTCTTGGCTGTCCGGGCACATAAAACACAGTGAAACCAGCTCCAATTCTGGAGAGGACATAAGGTAAGTTCAGTTTTATTAATTGGCAAATTCATTGTTGATTACTTCTACTACAAAGTTGGCTAACTGGCCAGTAAATATTAAAGATTTGTATTAGCAACACAGGAAACAAAAACGAAACTTAGTTGACGTTTTTCTCAATACAATTGAGTTATCCCTATTATGTCTGCATCAATATGCTAGTATAACACTGATTATATTTACTGGCTTATATCTACTTGCTTTTAGGAACAAATGGATCACACGGTGAATAGAGGAGAACCAACTAGCTTCTTCTTCTTTATTTCTTGACAGCTTCTGCACACAACAACTATCAGCCTGGAGTGCCCACTAGTGGCAATAAAAATATTTTAAACATTCTCTTCGTCCATATTATGCATCTACTGAACAAGCGCACTGTATTCTAGGTAGATAGCTATTACAATGTTTACCAACTATACAGATACTTCTTGTAGAGCCGGAAAACGTCACACAAGCAAACAAACCAGGTGTCAAGCGTCTTCTCTCTTTCCTTATTCATTTAATTTTACTAGTTCTCTCAAATGCGCCATTCCAGAAACCGTCTTCCCCGATCTAGCTAGTTAGCTACCTAATATATTGTTTACCAACTTTACAGTTACTTCTTCTGTGACGCCTTCCTGCTCTACAAGCGAACAAACCAACAATTTGCGAGACATCGCCACCTAGTGCAAAGAAAGGTAATGACTATCTACACAACAAGGACACACAAGGCTGCACAACTATAAATGCTGAGCACGTCTGCGTATTGACGCACATGACATTAACAACACAGACACGCAGAAGTATAAATCAGGCTTCAGGAGGAGGAAGATCATCTTCCTTCTAACACATCTCAACCTCTCCACTAAAAAGGCAAGGAGGCTCCTCTTAAAGCCACTCCTTTATTGGTTGTGAGAGCAAAGACAAATCACCAGAATGGCATTAATAGTGGCAAGTGACACAGAAGGGTCAACAGGGTCAGATATATTAATTTTGATGTTTGTTCTTTAAGTCACTAACCATCCAGATCCAAGTTCCAGGCCAGACCAGATCACTGGCCGGACCAGATCACAGGCCAGACCAGCATCTGAAAGGAATTAACTTAAATAGACATGGTGATTAACCTACCAGAACACAGGTGCGCACAGTGAACATACACATACCACGATCCAGGGCTGCTTGGAAACCAGAGCATGGCACCTGGACCGTGACACAGCTTGACCACTATTTTCATATCTTCTATTTGGGTCAGGAGTGGAGGTCCAACCTACAACTTCAAGTCAAATGGAAGAAAGTAACACTCTTGGAAGTAGGTTGAATGAGTATAAAACAAAACAACAGTCCTGTAGTCCTGTTATACTTTCAATGATACTCAGCCCTGTCCTTGTCTCTTCTAGCTCCAAGACCTTGTTTTCAGACCTGTGAGCAACATGTCCCACCAAACTCTACAGGTACTTGTTGTTTAACATTATAAATAAAATGACTGGAGGGTCCCTTGGAAAGACTTCACAACTACTTCAAACACCTGATTCAACTAAAATGTTGAAGTAGTATGACAACCCCTAACAGTACGAGTGTGAAGTTTTAATGCTTTGTTTGCATATCAGACCTCAAAGTTGTCCTCTACTGAGGACAGAATGTTAAGCAAACCGTGTGGTATGTGTTCGAGAAGGTCTTCACACTGGACTTTGCAACCCAACTGAACTGGTGCGGGAGGGGGCAGAAGACTGTCATCCGGTCAATGTCACTAAAGGATGCTATTATGTGTAAGTTCAGCACTTGCTTACTTTTATAGAAGTTAAACATTGGCGGACAAAACCAACTCATCATTGGAAATGTGGATGCTGCCCATGTTTCCTCTGGAAATGTATCTTGCTGTGGTGGGAATGTTGTTGAGTGGGGCTGCCCTCCATCTATACTCTCCCCTCCCCTCCATCTCTTCTGTTATCCCCACCTCTTCTTTCCTCTCTTCTATCCTCTGGTCCACTACGGTCTACTCTCTCCTCTTCCATGTACCATGTTGGCACTCTACTTTCTGCACCACTCTGCCCTCTTTATCAAGACTATTGTCTCCCCTGCCTACTGAAGTAATGCGTACACTTCTTGTGAAAACGCAGAGCATAACCTTTAAGACAGAGGTCTCAAACCGGTTCCAAGGAGGGCCGAGTGTCTGCAGGTATTTGGCTTTCACCTTGTACTTAATTGACTGATTAGGTCACTAATTGGTTTGTTTCTACCCCCATCTAGTTCTTTAGGTCTGAACTGGGAACCAATTTAAAGGAAAACCCAAAAACCTGCAGACACATGGCCCTCTGTGGAACCGGTTTGAGACCTCTGCTTTAAGAGATGGTAATAAAAATGTATCCTAATTAATAAGGTTTTTCAGATTCAAGTATAATACATCAATTTAATCCAACTTTAATGTTGCCTGATATTTGTCCCTGCTCCTCCATTCTTTTGTTGCAACGGCTTAAACTATTTACTCCTGAAGAAAATCACATTGAAAACAAATACATTTATGTTGTATTTAATGTTGGATGAACAATCATGGATAAGCATGGAAATAGTGCTGTTAGTGTTAGCTAGCCAAACTTGCTTTACCTAACGTCTGTGTTTCTCAGTACATGTCAATATAACTGGGGATACAATTGTGGCAGCAATAGCTACATCTTCTGGTGACTGGCCTTTTCTCTCCATCTGTAACGTGTGTTCCTCTGATAACTGGCCCGATCCTTCCTGCTGGCAAACACTCCGATATAATGTTTAGCGTAGGGAGAACGAGAGTTGTTTTGAACGGGATCAGGATGTCTGTTTTCCTGTTTAATTTCGTCTGCTTAGAGTGTATTGGTAGCTCTGACAATTGCATGCAGAAAATCGTGCTACATTATAAGAAAGATTTTGTACACTAACAAATTGTGTACGTTGTCTAACAAAACATGTTAAGATTTGTTTTTCTTTGCGTAATTTCTACATAATCACTTAAACTTATTGCAATCGCTTCATATTTTGTCTTTCAGGTTATGTTCTTAAAAAAGTTTGCCAAGAATAACTGAGTTCGGGGTTGAAATGGCGGGGACGGCAGCTGAAGGGAGAGACCTGCGGAAGAAGAGGACCATTTTTGTAGCCTATATAATGCACAATTGTTGGGTGTTTTTGTTTAGGCCTCTTTCGTTTTTTCTATGTTTGTTAAATTGTACATTCTGTAAATAAAGTTAATACCTTAGTTTTTATCTGTAGATTTATTAAAAGTCGACAGTAGAGCTTTTAAATGCAGGCAGAGAAGCGGAAAGTGTCGCTCAAACATCAGCGGAAGGGAAAAAAATCCACGTCTACTTGACATCTTGCCGATGAGCAGCCGACGTCAATACTGCATTCCGCCGATATCGGTAAGACGTGTGTGTGCTGGGTTAATTATGTCACATATTTTCAATTCATAACCTACTCAGTCCCAATCAGCCACTTAACTGCAACACATATTTAGACGTTCCCTTAGGTTGTTCCTTTCATTTCTGTGCTTGTAGTTTTGGTTGCATGGTGGCATGTTTTAGCCAGATAGCTACAGTAGTGTAGTTAGACAAATGCATTGGTTTAATAAAAAAAAAATTAACTGCACTATGTAGGATTTTTTCAGTAAAAAAAAAAATATTACAGCATTTTGCTATTACTCACCCATCAGAAAGCGGTTCTGCACCAAAGCCAGATAGAGAATCAGGTTGCAAATAAAAATATGAAAAATTGACCTGTCCTTGTAGTTACCTGTACCAAAAAAAGCGCTAACTCAGAGTTCAACATACCTCTTAGCCTTGTTAGCGTCAGCCTAGGGTTCTTGGTAGCTACCCAGTGAGCAATCGCTGGCGCCACAGGCGTTTTGCTGCTGGCAGGCCGCCGGCAGCTATAATGTCGTATGGCCAGCGGGCCACCAGCTTTTGACGCTTTTCTCCTGATCTCAATTTGTATAAGCTAATTTGCATCTCAGGCGGCTTTCCACCAGCGGCCCGACTGCGTTATGTTGGCGGCTAGCCTCCGAAAATTCACTTAACCCAGATGCTTGACTTGTTGCTTCCAATTTTATTTGTCAATTTCAATTTATTTTTAAGGGCAAGAAGGCAGAGGTAGGGGGATGTTTCAGCTCTGCACGTGAAGGTAAGAATGAAAATTTTGGCGGACACTGCGATTTGAGTTCTGATTGTAAAATAACCAGATATTTAGGACTGAATAATTAACTCCTCCAAGAACTGCCACCTTAACGTGGTGGAGGGGTTTGAGTACCCGAGTGACCCTAGGAGCTATGTTGTCTGGGGCTATATGCCCCTGGTAGGGTCTCCCAAGGCAAACAGGTCTTAGGCGACGGGTCAGACTAAGAGCGGTTCAAACCCCCCTTAATGATGAATAAAATTATGAGTACCGTGACGTCGCCCGGTATGGCGCAGCCGGGGCCCCACCCTGGAGCCAGGCCCGGGGTTGGGGCTCGTATGCGAGCACCTGGTGGCCGGGCCTTCCCCCATGGGGCCCGGCCGGGCTCAGCCCGAACGGGTGACGTGGGGCCGCCCTCCCGTGGGCTCACCACCCACAGGAGGGACCATAAGGGGCCGGTGCGAAGAGGATCGGGCGGCAGTCGAAGGCAGGGGCCTAGACAACCCGATCTCTGGACACGGAAACTAGCTCTAGGGACGTGGAATGTCACCTCGCTGGCGGGGAAGGAGCCTGAGTTAGTGCGTGAGGTTGAGAGGTTCCGATTAGAGGTAGTCGGAATCACCTCTACGCACGGCTTGGGCTCTGGAACCACACTCCTTGAGAGAGGATGGACTCTTCACCACTCTGGAGTTGCCCATGGTGAGAGGCGGCGGGCTGGTGTGGGTTTGCTTATAGCTCCCCAGCTCTGCCGCCATGTGTTGGAGTTTACCCCGGTGAACGAGAGGGTCGTTTCCCTGCGCCTACGGGTCGGGGATAGGTCTCTCACTGTTGTTTGTGCCTACGGGCCGAACGGCAGTGCAGAGTACCCGACCTTCTTGGAGTCTCTGGGAGGGGTGCTGGAAAGTGCTCCGACTGGGGACTCTATTGTTCTACTGGGGGACTTCAATGCCCACGTGGGCAACGACAGTGACACCTGGAGGGGCGTGATTGGGAGGAACGGCCCCCCTGATCTGAACCCGAGTGGTGTTCTGTTATTGGACTTCTGTGCTAGTCACAGTTTGTCCATAACGAACACCATGTTCAAGCATAAGGGTGTCCATCAGTGCACGTGGCACCAGGACACCCTAGGCCGCAGGTCAATGAACGACTTTGTTGTCGTCTCATCTGACCTACGATCATATGTCTTGGACACTCGGGTGAAGAGAGGGGCGGAGCTGTCAACTGATCACCACCTGGTGGTGAGTTGGATCCGATGGCGGGGGAGGAAGCTGGACAGACTCGGCAGGCCCAAGCGTACTGTAAGGGTCTGCTGGGAACGTCTGGCCGAGTCTCCTTTCAGAGAGATCTTTAACTCCCACCTCCGGCAGAGCTGACGGGTACCGACAGGCCAAGCGGGCTGCAGCCCGGGTGGTTGTGGAGGCAAAAACTCGGGCCTGGGAGGAGTTCGGTGAGGCCATGGAGAAGGACTATCGGCTGGCCTCGAAGAGATTCTGGCAAACCATCCGGCGCCTCAGGAGAGGGAAACAGTGCCCTACCAACGCTGTTTACAGTAGAGGTGGTCAGCTGTTGACCTCAACTGAGGATGTCGTCGGGCGGTGGAAGGAGTACTTCGAGGATCTCCTCAATCCCGCTGTCACTTCTTCCATTGAGGAAGCAGAGGATGAGGGCTCAGAGGTGGACTCGTCCATCACCCAGGCTGAAGTCACTGAGGTGGTCAAGAAACTCCTCGGTGGCAAGGCACCGGGGGTGGATGAGATCTGCCCTGAGTACCTCAAGTCTCTGGATGTTGTGGGGCTGTCTTGGTTGACACGCCTGTGCAACATCGCGTGGCGGTCGGGGACAGTGCCTCTGGGATGGCAGACCGGGGTGGTGGTCCCTCTTTTTAAGAAGGGGGACCGGAGGGTGTGTTCCAACTATAGGGGGATCACACTTCTCAGCCTCCCCGGGAAAGTCTATGCCAGGGTTCTGGAGAGGAGAATACGGCCGATAGTAGAACCTCGGATTCAGGAGGAACAGTGTGGTTTTCGTCCGGGCCGTGGAACACTGGACCAGCTCTATACCCTCTACGGGGTGTTGGAGGGTTCATGGGAGTTTGCCCAACCAATCCACATGTGTTTTGTGGATTTGGAGAAGGCATTCGACTGTGTCCCTCGCGGCATCTTGTGGAGGGTGCTTGGGGAATATGGGGTCCTGGGTCCTTTGCTAAGGGCTGTCAGGTCCATGTACAACCGAAGCAGGAGCTTGGTCCGCATTGCCGGCAGTAAGTCAGACTTGTTCCCAGTGCATGTTGGACTCCGGCAGGGCTGCCCTTTGTCACCGGTTCTGTTCGTAATTTTTATGGACAGAATTTCTAGGCGCATCCAGGGGCCGGAGGGTGTCAGGTTTGGGGACCACACAATTTCGTCTCTGCTCTTTGCAGATGATGTTGTCGTGTTGGCCCCTTCTAACCAGGACCTTCAGCATGCGCTGGGACGGTTTGCAGCCGAGTGTGAAGCGGTGGGGATGAAAATCAGTACCTCCAAATCTGAGGCCATGGTCCTCAGTCGGAAAAGGGTGGCTTGCCCACTTCAGGTTGGTGGAGAGTGCCTGCCTCAAGTGGAGGAGTTTAAGTATCTAGGGGTCTTGTTCACGAGTGAGGGAAGGATGGAACGGGAGATTGACAGACGGATCGGTGCAGCTTCTGCAGTAATGCAGTCGATGTATCGGTCTGTCGTGGTGAAGAAAGAGCTGAGCCACAAGGCGAAGCTCTCGATTTACCAGTCAATCTACGTTCCTACTCTCACCTATGGTCATGAGCTTTGGGTCATGACCGAAAGGACAAGATCCCGGATACAGGCGGCCGAAATGAGCTTTCTCCGCAGGGTGGCCGGGCGATCCCTTAGAGATAGGGTGAGAAGCTCGGTCACCCGGGAGGAGCTCAGAGTAGAGCCGCTGCTCCTCCACATCGAGAGGGGTCAGCTGAGGTGGCTTGGGCTTCTTTTTCGGATGCCTCCGGAACGCCTTCCTGGGAAGGTGTTCCGGTCCCGTCCCACCGGGAGGAGACCCCGGGGAAGACCTAGGACACGCTGGAGGGACTATGTCTCCCGGCTGGCCTGGGAACACCTCGGTGTCCCCCCGGAAGAGCTAGAGGAAGTGTCTGGGGAGAGGGAAGTCTGGGCATCCCTGCTTAGACTGCTGCCCCCGCGACCCGGCCCCGGATAAGCGGAAGAAGATGGTATGGTATGGTAATTAACTGTCTGTCTTTACTTTCAGAACATTTGGAGGAGATCAAGTGGCTGACTGAAGAGAAGGTTGAGCTGAGGGCACAGCTGGCTCTACAATCAGGTAAAAACAAGACAATAGTTGCGCTAGCATGTTGTCTTCATGAAACATTTCATTTGTCTTGAATGTTATGCAATTCTCAAAATCATGTCCGACCATTTAAGTACAATATCTGATTACTGTATTACGGGACCCATAAGGAAGAATCTTTCCACTCATGAGGCTGTCCAGAACCAGGTCCCCAGGTACCAGAAAGGGGCAGCTGACCGTGCAGGTGGGAGATGTCACAGTGGTACAAGGGACCTGCTGTGAATAGGAATGACATCTCCAGAACAACCAATATAGCTGCTAAGCTGCAGTACTGTATTTCTTTCTCTTTTTTTAACTGCTGCTATGTACAGTGTTATATATATGATTGCATTATCCTCTTAATATATTTATAGGTATGTGTGAATGTTCTTAATTCTGACTGTAGTTGTAGTATTATGCCACCATTCATAAGCTTATTGCGCTGATGTATCTATGATTCAATAACTATTGATTGCTGCCATTGTATATTACTGCCATTCTAGCCCTTGTTTTTTTTGTATTGTGTTATGTTTATTTTGTACTTTTACATTCAAATACTGTAATTTTACTATCTGCTGCTGGACACGTTGCGGATATTGTTAGAAGGCATTGTCATGAAAGCGGCCCACCGGCGGCCCGACTGCGACACGCTCTATTAAAAAAAGTGGCTGCCGCAGCGGCAAAAAGCTACGGTGTGCCACTGGCGTGTTGCTTGCTAGGTAGCTACAGAGAGTTGGGTTTCTTCTTTCGCTTTGCCGTTTTCATAGTGTATGCAGTAGTAGACAAGGGAGGAACTGACAGTTTGTCATCCTGGTCTCTATCTGCCATTATAGTTTCTTACAGTAAACAAACTTCCATCCTTACGGCATGCTTATGCTATATATAATATCATTCAGGTAAGTGTTCACAAAATAAGCCAAGGAGGAAAGCCTGCCTCGCAGAAGGCGACTGGCTGTAACGGGATTGGATGGGAAGTAATGGCGTGCTAAAATAATGAAATTACATTCCACTGGAACTTAACTTTTTATTTTTTATTTATTGAATAAATCCTATCTAGTGCAGCTTTACAAAGTTATGTTGGCGCTGGTGTATCACCCTGATTGGCTGTTGGTGTTAGGATATCACTCTGATTGGCTGTAGTTGTTAGGATATCATTGATTGGCTGTTGGTAGAACAAACCATTTTTACAGAAAAAAGTTTAATCATAATGAGCAAAGAGCAAAAAATATGATTTTCTTCTTCTGTTAACTGTTAACCTTCTTGATAGTACTGAATACTAACATCGACTGACAAATTAATAATTATATTTAAGCCAACCAAATGGGTTGTTTGACTGGGGCCGGGATAACTTTCACGGTCCCCCCTTGTCAGCTTCACTGGGTGGATAATTAATATATACTCTGCAATGACTGGATAATAAATGTACACTGTGCAGTGACTATACATTACATTTTAGTAATTTAGCATATGCTCCTTGTGACTTAAAATGTAAGCTATAAAGTTATAAATGCTGCCATTTGTTATTCAGTTTTTTTGCTTTGAATGCTATAGTGTAACGTGGGATGTAGGAGCCAAACTTGAGGTAGTTTGTCAACCAGCAGATAAAGTTGTAGTGCATGAAAATGAAAGTGACACCACAGTCTCTGACAGCTGTCAGTGGAGTGGCTCACTACTTTATAACTTTTGGCTAATGAGATCATGTTGATGTAGGCAGCTCACAACAGATGAGACTGCCTGCATAACTCACTGCACTAACCTTCATTTCAATGTATACTTCTTACAGTTAACTCTTGGTGGAATGACTTGGTCTGTGATTGGCTGTCTGACAGTCTGACTTGGTTTTTGATTGGCTGTCTGACTTGGTGAAAGTGTGCTTTATGTTTTGTATTACTGTTGGAAAGTCAAACATATACAGTAGAGTCAGGATATCCACATGTTTTTTCATTGATTTTACATTCATTAATGGTGTTGTTTACAAAAATATTTTAATACAAATCTTACAACATTTCAATAACATTGGTGAGGGTCCAATGACAGAGGGATTCCTTTGTAGACTAATGATGTCACTAGACAAAGATTATATATTTTTTGTTCATTTAGGCATTTCTGTCACATTCAGACATTTCAACAACAGGTGTGGGTAGAATACCATGAATACCATGTGGGTTGAATTCCATGAATACCATGTGGGTTGAATTCCATTAATACCATGTGGGCAGAATACCTCAAATACAATGTGGGTAGAATGCTACACTCTGGAAGGACAACCATGTTCTAAAACTCTTTAATGGTGATCTCATTTTATCATGGTGATATCAATTTAACATGGTGATATCAATTTAATACGGTGATGTCAATGCGAATAACTGAATCAGGGCCGTACTAAAAAGTAAATGGTCTTGTATCGAACAGTCAATAGCACTTTGATATAAACATGTAACAACACCACTATCACTCAACACCCAATTGGCTTCATTCACCTTCAAAACACCCAGATGCTGTGCTTTAAACCTCCTCTCATTGTTCCTAAGTAGTGCTTTGATCTAACTGTAGAAATGTTCTAATGGGCTGCAGCAGAACCGGGCCCCTAAATGAACCGTCTTATATTCGTGGCAATTTGTTCTGGAGTAGAAGCAAAGCACTTAGGCCCCTTTCCATCTTGCAGAGAACAGCCTGTACAAACACACCTGCAGAGAACAGCCTGTACACACACCTGCAGAGAACAGCCTGTACACACACCTGCAGAGAACAGCCTGTACACACACCTGCAGAGAACAGCCTGTACACACACCTGCAGAGAACAGCCTGTACAAACACACCTGCAGAGAACAGCCTGTACAAACACACCTGCAGAGAACAGCCTGTACAAACACACCTGCAGAGAACAGCCTTTACAAACACACCTGCAGAGAACAGCTTGTACACACACCTGCATAGAACAGCTTGTACACACACACACACACACCTACAGAGAAGAGTCTGATTGCAGAAAGACTGATTTGGGGTATGTGGGATTTGGGGTCAACCCTTGGAGACATCCATATGTTTCTCCATCTCTCCTTACATCTTTCCTGACATCCCTCCTTACATCCCTCCTGACATCCCTCCTGACATCCCCTCCTTACATCCTTCCTGACATCCTTCCTGACATCCCTCCTGACATCCCTCCTGACATCCCTCCTGACATCCCTCCTGACATCCCTCCTGACATCCCTCCTGACATCCCTCCTGACATCCCTCCTTACATCCCTCCTGACATTTTTCCTGACATCCCTCCTTACATCCCTCCTTACATCCCTCCTGACATCCCTGTCTTACATCCCTCCTGACATCCCTCCTTACACCCCTACCTCAACCTTAATCTATTACATGATAATCTGCAATAGTTACCTGGACTACCAAACCTCCATCCTAGGTCTAGACACTCTAGCAATCATAGCCTGCCTTCACCGTACCCAACCAAGCTCCACCACACGGCACCATGCTTCAACCCACCTTGCCCTGACTCCACCCTGCCCAGCTTCAACTCAGTCTTTACCCTACCCTGCCTATGTCTAGACTCCAACCTGCCCAGCCTCTGCCCAATCTCCACCCAGCTCATCCTCCACCCTGCCCAGTCCATAACAATAACCTTTCCAACAGAGTACTGAGCAACTCTAATCGGAATACTGAGAAACTCTAGTCGGAGTACTGAGCAACTCTAGTCAGAGAACTGAGCAACTCTAGTCGGAGTACTTAGCAAATCTAATCGGAGTACTGAGCAACTCTAGACGGAGTACTGAGCAACTCTAGACGGAGTAATGAGCAACTCTAGACGGAGTAATGAGCAACTCTAGTCGGAGTACTGAGCAACTCTACTCGGAGTACTGAGCAACTCTAGTCAGAGAACTGAGCAGTACCGTACTCTACACACACATGCATACTTTACTGTACTGTACAAACACACACATACTGTAAACTCACACACACATACTGTACTGTACACATACTTACATACTGTACTGTACAAACACATACACACAGTGCTGTACTCATGTCTTTTATGAAGGGGACCATTTGTAGTACATTACCCACAGCAAGTACTCCTGTATTTGAACAAGGGGACCATTATCTTACATTTTATATAATATATTATTTTACATTTTTAAAAGAATATTTAAAAGTACCCCTCAAATGAGTAGAAGAGCTCAGATGAGGAAAGATTATTGTTGAAATAGTGTTTAAAATCTATTTATTTAAAGGAATTGTGTTAGGGTCTTTAAAATCTATTTAATTACAGCATGTCTACATGCATTTTGATCAAATGCAAGTACATAATGTTGAAAGTGCTCAGTTACTTTTTTTGTACTTTGTTCATATTCATGAAAAAAATATATATTAGACCACCATGTATATGCGGGTTATACCTGAGCGGAATATGTACAAAAAGCAAAAAAAACGATATTATTATTAAAATATTTATTTTAATGGCTTCACTTAATACATAAATACATGTTTGGGTAACACAGGCGCAGTGTACTGCTTGGTTAGATCATATCATATATAATAACTCAGCTGGATGGATGAGTGTATACACACAGAGTCAGGGTCAAGGATAACAGAGGGGCTACAAATAGGTCAACCTCCGTCCTTTGTTCCTGACTCTCTGTCTGTACCTCCGTCCGAGGACGGCCGCCAGGTATTTCTTTACAGCCATCTGCTTTCTGTAACGACTGTAGCTATCTGTGAAGATGCCATCTGAGTGACGCTTCGATAATGGCTGTGTTTCATCCTCCATGCTGCTGTCCTCACTGAAACACAACGACAAATATGTTACATTTACATTTTAGACATTTTGCAGACACAGTTATCGAGAGCGACCTATATTAGGGAGTTTATACATGTTTATAAATCCATTGACACACACCCAAAATAGATCCTACTAAATACAGCTCCGGAAATAATTAAGAGACCACTGTACCTTTTTCTTTCCTTTCTAGAAAAGTCAAAAAATAAGGTTTTGAGTGAGGAACAGAAGGGTTAAAATTAAGAGACCACTACACCCTTTTCTTTCCTTTCCAAAAAAGTTGAAAAGGAAAGTTTTGAGTGAGGAACAGAAGTCTTCAATTTGCAGTGGTCTCTTAATTTTAACCCTACTGCTCCTCACTCAAAAACTTTTTTGGAAAGGAAAGAAAAAGGTGTAGTGGTCTCTTAATGTTTTCCAGAGCTCTAGGTCCAAAGCCAATCCAGAACATATGTAGATCCTACAGTATAGATTTTACTAAAAAGATCAACAACAACAAAAACAACAGCACACATGAATTATACCCAGAACACTGTACAGATCATATTGCATAGATTTAATGGAGTAGTAGAATACATATCATAGATCCTATGACCCTGGTCACACTACAGAGGTGCTACAACATTAGATCCTACATAGATTCAGCTCAATGACCAGCCTGATTAATTATCTCAGATCTAACTGAAATTAATCCTACAGTCTCAGCATCAATATTAATCATGTTATCTAAATGACCTACATTAGCATTTTAGTAATCTCTTGTAATCCACATACAGTCAGTGTAGTCTTTAGATATAGGTATGAACTCTATTTCACTGTCACAGTAAGTAGTTATCTCCTTTAAAAAAGCCACTTACTTATGTTACACAAAGGCTGTATTAGTTCTAAACAGAGGTTTCATCCCCTAGACAACTCTTCTAAACAGAGGTTTCATCCCCTAGTCAACTCTTCTAAACAGTGGTTTCATCCTCTAGACAACTCTTCTAAACAGAGGTTTCATCCCCTAGTCAACTCTTCTAAACAGTGGTTTCATCCTCTAGACAACTCTTCTAAACAGAGGTTTCATCCCCTAGACAACTCTTCTAAACAGAGGTTTCATCCTCTAGACAACTCTTCTAAACAGTGGTTTCATCCTCTAGACAACTCTTCTAAACAGAGGTTTCATCCTCTAGACAACTCTTCTAAACAGAGGTTTCATCCCCTAGACAACTCTTCTAAACAGTTCATCATTAAATGGTAAAATATTCTGCTGCATGTTTTCAACAACAGTGCGACAATATCAACCCTGGGACACTGTGTAGTCTATCAACTAATCAATGGAGGTTATCAACTAATCTGAGTAGTCTATCAACTAATCAATGAAGGCTATCAACTAAACTAAATAGTCGTTTCAACTAATCAATGGAGGCTATCTGCTTCTCATCAAGAAAAATCTATACAAGGTGACCACCAATTAACACCACTATAAACGACCATAAACAACTATATAAGTAGTTCAACGTAACAGAAAACCACAGAGATAATGTGGGCAGGGTCCCTTACCCTACTTGTATTGTCATCATAGAATTGAGATAATGTGGGCAGGGTCCCTTACCCTACTTGTATTGTCATCATAAAAGTGAGATAATGTGGGCAGGGTCCCTTACCCTACTTGTATTGTCATCATATAAGTGAGATAATGTGGGCAGGGTCCCTTACCCTACTTGTATTGTCATCATAAAAGTGAGATAATGTGGGCAGGGTCCCTTACCCTACTTGTATTGTCATCATATAAGTGAGATAATGTGGGCAGGGTCCCTTACCCTACTTGTATTGTCATCATATAAGTGAGATAATGTGGGCAGGGTCCCTTACCCTACTTGTATTGTCATCATATAAGTGAGATAATGTGGTCAACACAGGTCAGCAAGTAGAGCCCAGAGTTTAAACTAAGCATGGAGAATCTGCGTTTAGCACCTTTTATATTTTCTTATTCAATTTTTTATTATTATGATGTTGATGTTTTCATTTGAGTATTTGTTTTTATGTTACTGTATTTTCATATTTTTCTTTGTACATTGAATTGCTACCTATATAAATGAACTTGCTTGCTTACCCTACTCGTATTGTCATCAGAGAAGTCAGATATTGCCTTGCTGTCAGCTGGCCCAGGATCTCTCTCAATGCTCTATCCACTTCCTCCTCCGCATGCCTCTCTGTTCTGAAAGAACAAAACTAGTCAATGGAACAGCATCAACTGGAGACAACTCTGTCAATGAGCATCTGGACAGGAAAACAAAAGGTAACTATACTCATCTGTCAAATACTGGGTATCATCCATGTTCACCTACTTCTATCTTATCGATATTTATAATAATTTTAAAACGGAGTACCCTAAGATATATACAAGTTTATGGTTATCAAGATTGGTAGGCTATTTCTCCCAATTCAGCTATAGAATCACGTAACCATCTCTTTTTTACCTTTTCTCTGGTGGATAGTATAGTGTGTAAACATTGTCTGCTAAAGAAGGCGGACTTCGGATCGACATCTGGTCATGGTCGAATGACAAGTCGGGCAATGTATTTCCCTCCTCGTCATATGCGTCGTTTTGAAGTCTGGATAGAGAAGAAAAATATTTAATTAATTTATTGATAGGCTATATGTGATCATTCGAATTAATTGTAATGAAACAGCGGTCTAAAGAGCTTAGAATTTGCATTATAATTATTTCAACAAATTTTGTTTGTTCTCATATTTAAGTTGTGTAAAATCTGCTAAGTATAAATAAATAATTATTGTTTAAAATCAAAGGAATTACTGGATATAATTCAGGTTCTGTCACAACAAATTATTATTTAAAATCATCGTTCGGTTATTTTAACATATT
Organism: Esox lucius; assembly: GCF_011004845.1. Lineage (NCBI taxonomy): Eukaryota > Metazoa > Chordata > Actinopteri > Esociformes > Esocidae > Esox > Esox lucius. Next base: position 36,322,872 of record NC_047571.1, read on the forward strand.
TAAGACCTAAATCGAATTACGTGTTAGAATTACGTGAAAAATTTATCCTCATAAAACAGGATCATTTGGTAGTCTATTCAAAAATAGCCAGTAAGGTAAATAAAAGGTTTGAATATTCCACTGTGATTCTAAAACGCTTATTTGAGCAAGGGACGTTCTTGCAAATAGAAATATTTAAGTGGTTAATTATGAATAACTTTTAAAAAATTTATTAAATACGTCTGGAACCCCACCTTTCTCCGGTGACGCAGTCCGTTGTCATCCCAAGGCTATCCTCCGGTCGGTAACATTAACATAGTACCACTCTTTTTAATTCAGGGCGTTGCCATGCAGGCTTTCCACCATCATTTAATAAGAGGAGTTCTATTGTTTTATCCGAACGGGACTTCTGTATTGACTGTATAACATTCGGCACGTTCAAATACATGGATGATAAAGATTTAAAAACAAATATTATTTGTAATAGTTGCCATTATTTTTAAAGCAACACTTTTACATATGACATTCAACACCGGACCTATAATAACGTGTTTTTCTACATAAAAATAGTTGAATATTCCAATATGTATAGCTGATGTCGGCAGATGAAAATATAAATTTCGTTTTAATCAATATATCTTGATGAAGAATAGACACGGTATCGGCCTGAGATGTGGCCAAATCAGAAGCAATCTATTTTTCACACACATGAACCATCAGAATGAATAGCTGTTTAAAATACACGTATTTAAAATCTGTATTAGATACATACGAATCGTCAGAAAATCGGCTATAAATACAAATCAGAAATAAAATATAAATTCAATACACTTAAATAACTAGAATGATTATTTATAAATAAAGCCTTAATGAACCTACCGAATCTTGGGGTAACTGAGTCCAATGGGAGAACAGTGAACACTATAGTGCATCAAGATCCCGTAGACCAACAGCGCTAAAGTGGACGGATTACACCGGGCCATGCTGAAAGGTAACACAGACTATTACAACATTACTTATTTAAAGATAAAATGTTACATAAATACTGTTTAATTATAACATTTTAAGCAGATATAAGCAGTTACAACTATATATAAACACATGCATTAAAAACAAACAAATTGTAAGTATCACAAACAAAATTAAACAGGCTAAAATAAAATTACACAGCGCCTTCACATGCTTTGTGCTGCAAGTCAATCATGTTTTACTTTCAGTAGGCTATTAATTGAATTTCTGCAAAACACTTTCAAAAGAAAACGCAGTATTCATAGTTATGATTATTAGTCATATAATCAGTAAAAAAATCACATTTATTCAATGCAAAACCAGAGTAAGATTTCGCTGAATCCCCCCCCCCCCCCATTTTACAAAGTTTGGGAGTGCCGGTGTATAGCACTTGGATGCGACACTGAATCCAGTTCCAAGCACGTCGAAGTGGATATCTGATTAAAAATGCATTCCACTACTTTTCTTTCTTATATGATTTCAGTTTAAAGTCAGTGACGAAATAAAACATCTTGGCGGGGGATCAGAAGCTGGGAAGAGGGTAGCGTACCTAAAGGAGATGCTAAACAGAGCGCTGTGCTGAAGCGGGCGCGGCGGTGGATGTGATACTGATCTTCCTCCTAACCACAACTCCGTCTCTTCCTTCTTTGCTGTGTCTCTCAAGCACGTCACTTCACCCACCCGCCGTAGTTAAAACACAATATGGATAAAACGCGCCTTCGGAAAAAACCGAACCTCAGCAGGAAATAATGTTGCTTTCGGTGTCCATTTCGTTGATGTAAACTTCTATCCTGATATCATGAGTTGTATCTACCGATCATCAGCCGTGCCTTTTTACTGTAATGATGTTGCAGACGTCATCACGCCTTACTCCTTGAGGGATAGAGCGCTCCAGTTCCTTCCTCATCGATGCCCGCTCCACCTTCCCCAGCGCCCCATCCTCACCACGCTGAACTTGAAACTCAACTTCGCCAGGAAAATTATGCTTGATCGCAAGAAATTATGCACTGAGATATGCACTACTGATTTCTCTTGTCATTCTCGTCAATGGTTTCAGTTTTACTAGTGTCTTGGAGGCAGTCATTCATATTATATATGTCCCATATATATGTTACCCAGTGCTGGGTCTCTGAAGTACATATCCTGCACTGGGTTATGTTGACCCAGTAGGCTAGGGTTTTCTACTCTTTGGTTGGGTTATTGTTATTCATGGACTTTTCCACACAGCTTTGGGTTATTTCTTAGTGTCTTACTGGGTTACTGTTGTGTTAAAGGTTGAAAGACTATAGTCATGACCTATATGGTCAATCAATGATGACAAATTGTCAGTAAATTAATGAATTTACTAACCCATTACATTTAAAACATCCACATCCCCTCCCCAATCCCCTTAAAAGCACAATGAATAATTTCTAAATAAATGTATGGATTCCATGCAAGGTCAACCTTAGGCTTCAATAAAATGTTACTAACATTGGAACATGTCAACACACATACGCGCACACACACACACTAAACAAAATCTCTTGCCAAATCACAGCTTGACATATTAAACAAAAACAGCACTTCCTAAGCATTCAAAAATAAAATGAGTAATTTCCAACTAAACGCATTCAATTGAACACAAATACCTTGTAAATTACTTTCTTTTTCTTGTGGTCTTCTGCTGCTGTAGCCCATCTGCTTCAAGGTTTGGCATGTTAGGCTTCCAAAGATGCTCTTCTGCATACCTTGGTTGTAAATAATGAGTGGTTATTTGAGATACTGTTGCCTTTCTAAGAGTTTGAACCAGTCTGGCCATTCTCCTCAAACCCCTGCCATCAACAAGGCATTTTTGCCCAGAGAACTGCTGCTGACTTGATCTTTTCTCTTTTTTCGGACCATTTTGAGATGGTTGTGCAGTAAAATCTCAGTAGAAGTAGAGGCAGCTCTATCAGGGCCAAGTCACCTTTCAAATTTGAAAGACAAACACAATATATCAGTGAAGTCATCTACAACCCCCAATATATGAGGCAGTTCCTATTAAGTATTCTGAAAACAACTTTCCATAGAATGTCCTACTAGCCAGGTCAGGAATGCATTGTCAGAATTTAGGAGGATTCCCATACGGAAATGTAATATATGGCAATATATGTATGATACTTATATCTCTTATATGAGTATGTACTGTATGTTGTGAACATATATTTGGTTTGATCAACACATATGTACATACATGTCAAAATATACAAGAATTGACCGTTTTATATATGTCAGATTGATTATGTAATTAATATATATGATCATGCATTTGAAGATATATGTAACGTCTTTTAATGTATATGGCCATAGACCATTTTTGTTCAAAAGGCTCAGATAAATTCCAATTATAATTGATATGTTTATGTTCAATAATACTGTAGTGTGAGAATTGTGCAAATAACCTGGTCTAACTGGTGTTAGTCCACACTGGGAATAATATCACCGTTATGCTGGTTTAATAGCTAGCTAGTTAAGGTTCTAAAGAAAAACAGATGGTGACGTTACAACACAGCACAGGAAATATCATTAGTGGTTTGCTGCCCACATTTTGCAAACAAACGTCGCTAACTAAATTACTTGAATAAGGAATGTTCTGTATAGACATAAAACTAACAATTGAATAAAAAGATTAAGGATAGTACTAAACACCTGTTTTTGGTAACAATGTCTCTGTCCAGTCCGTTGAGAAAGAAGTTACCTGAAATCCTCACACGGTGAGGGGGGATTATTGACCCAACACTAGGTTAAGAAAATACGCAGCATTTGGGTCATTATTGCACCATTGGGTGTGAGCGATGAGGTTTGGCTTGCTGAGTTTATTTACAACCCAAAATTGGTTGAAAAAAATCCTGCATACTGAAAAGCAACCAATACAATAACCCAAAGCCTGCAGTCCAGTAGTTGGCTAATCTAAACCACTAAGCATTTTTTAGAGTGTAAAGCTTTCATTAACATATTGTCATATAGGCTGTCAATCAAATATTCTGATATAGACTTTCATAAATTCTTTGTATTGTCAAATTTTGCATTACAGTCATGTGAAAAAAGTAAATGCCCCTGTGGAAAGTTTAACAAATGTTTTTTTTTGTGCATGTTTTGACACCAGTGTAGGGGGTAACGCGTTACAAAGCAAGTTACAGGAGTCAGAATACTAAACAGTTACGAATAATGTAACGTGTCAGTTATTTAATTTATCTAATCCCTTACTAGATACATTTTCAAATAAATAACACATTACTTAACCATTACTCAGGTCTCAGAGTGCAACCAACGTAGCTTTACATAGCGTTTATTTTCTCCAGTAGCAAGTGGCAACAAAAGGATGCAAAGATGGCAGCACCAGCACTTCCTGCTAAAGTTCATGATACACCTACCAAACCCATGTGCCCAGTTCCCATTAATTTCAAATCGATATGTAACGTCGACAAGTGATTTGTGCAGTGGAACGGTACATTCACACTGTTTGTGAAATATTGGATAGCCAATGCTAGCATTGCCCAGAGTGCTTTGCTTCTAGCATAGTTGTGGGAGTATCTGTTGGGGAACTATTGTCATAGCAGGTAAGCTGTGTATTAAGGTTTTAGCATAGTACATTTCTATAAAGAAACATCAGCCTATTATCATGGTTAAAATTGGTAAATACTTTTTTTAATACGTATTTTTATACATTTTTAAATTGTATGTATGTCTACTCAATGCATATGCATCCTTGATGTAATTCTTACAACCTGCAATGCTAGCTAGCAAAACCAGCTTGCTAGAATTAGGTAGCCACCAGTCAGCTAAGGTATCAAATATTGACACCAGAAGCACCAACTATCTCAGCCACATGTCTCCACACTGCATTTCTTTTGTTTGCTTCTCTGTAGGCAAATAGTGTGCAATCTTACAGCTCAAGGAATCGCATTGCTGCTACTAAAAGTCATCCATCTTTTTAAAAAGGACCACAAAAGTTTAACACCTACGAAAAATACTGTGATTGCATAAAGTTGGAAAATCTGAACTTTTTCTTCGCCTCTCAAGGACTCCATGCATCAACCCACAAGCCACTCGCTCGCCACGCTTCCTTTCATTGACATTAATTGAGCCATCGCCCCCATTGCGAATAGTGTGAATGTACCGGAAGGCTGAGCTGCGCGATTCAGGCTTGGTAAGCAGTTTACTATCTTGACGACGTCATTATTATCCTCGCATATAACTAATCACACGGGTTGCTGTTATGTTTTGCTGGGAACTCTTGCCTGTTGGACAACTAGGGGTGACTGGTCATTAGGGGCAGGTGGGGCACAGAAAAGAACTGCAACAAAATTATGTTATTTTTATTTCTCGAAGAGTACTTCCTATAATTTATTATCTAAGAATATGGCATCTTCCTAAATTGCATATCATTTGTGTTAAGATTTTATTTCATGTTCATTGGTCCCTGCCTTGCTGCTTCAGACTGCATTCTGCTGATTCGAGTTCGCAGCAGTAGGCCATAGGCTAAGCATGAATGTGGGGCTAGCCCCTCTCTCACAATGGAGTATACATTGTACTTCCGAAAATATTAATACGCACGCTCAGATCACATGAACTTGATCCCAAGTGGGGCTGACAGCCGGTAGCCCCATTACAGCGTAATTTCGTATTTCAGACCTGATTGGCTGTCTGGCTGTCTGTCTGTCTGGCGCCAACATTAGTCAACAATAAGAGCAAGGAGGGTAGATTGTCTTAGCTAGCTTGTTAGCTTCTCAAACGGCAGATAACTTGAGAAAATGAATAAAGTGGATTTCATACTCGAGCACACGTTTGAAACCCTTTATTTGGTGCCCATCAGCCATGGGATTTATTATCACTCAAACTACAGGTAAAAGTAACTGCGGGTTTAACGTGGAGTGGTTTTTGAAGAATAAAATGGCTAACGGTTAGCATACAAAAGTAGGCACTCTTCTGTTTTCCATGTCTGCTATTTGGTGGAGATGGTACTTGGTCGAGGACGGGTTACAAAGATTTGAAACATCTTTCTGAGAGCAATTACACAAGAAGGTCTCTCGCTCTCTATCTCCAGTATGGGTACTACAACACCTGGTAGAAGCAAGCCGCTCTATTGTTAAAAGTGTTTTGTGGAGCCATGCTGTTTGTTGATGTGTTAAATAAACACATCAGTAGCAAGAGGGAGTTTTGTAGCTTTATTGATATGTATCCTATATTTTGAAATGGTTTGTGCCCCACCAATGTTTTACATATAAAAACGCCACTGTGGATAACTAAAGTTCAATTCCAAATCATCCTCTGGTGGACTACCAAAGTTGAAGGCAAATTAACATTTAAATACATGTTCTGTTTCTAAACCCGATAATTCTGAATAATAACAAAACAGATTTAGTAAATATTAATCTCTGAATAAAGTCATGAAACATTATTGGATATGCTCATTACTGCAAAGAGATTTTGAATTGCAATGTTCGTTTTAATTTGAGAAGGTGTGTTTATCAGTATACAAAGCCACAGCTGTTATTTGTTCTTCATTGTTCATTGCAATGGATCTGTCTGGTATTGAAGTCTGTGCATACAAGCTGTTGTATCAGCCTGAAAATGTGGAGGCGCTATACAAAATAATTAATTGATTTAACAGATAACTCAATTTAACAAATCACTCTTTTCTTTACTTATTATTTACTTATTAATATAAAGTACACTGCATGTCCTGAAATTTAGTACACCAATATCTTCACCATTACATAAAATTGTAAAAACAAATCAGGTGCAAATTATTAGAAAATGTGTAGAGAATATCTTGGGAGGGTCCAGACTTCCATAAAGATTTGAAACCTGGTCTGGTTTGGTCTTAACCATATGGGTGAGTGGTAACACATCAAGACAAATCAAAAGACCAATCCGAGGCCCTCAGAAGAAAGTTTATTGATTTACATGAGACTGGGAGGGGTTAAAATGACATTTCTAAGCAGATTCCATTGTTCAAAGGATCATCAATAAATGGAGAAAATTCTAGACCACTGATAATCTACAATGGCTAACTTCAATGGATCTACAAGCATCTCTTGCCACAATCAACAGCAAACTGCATGAGTCAACAGTCAGAATGAAGGTTCACAAACTAAACTAATTGTGAGGTCAGGAAGGAAGAAGCCTTTGCTCTCTTTTTTTTTTTGAGGATTATGTTTAGCTTTTTTTCCAACAAAAGTAGTGCAGTAATACTCTTTTAGTTTGCGCCATCAGTTCACTACTAGATCTGCCAATTGAGCTATTGTGTGTGAACCCTACCAACATAAAAACAAACCTAATGGATTAACCCCACGTTAGCTACGTGCATTGAATGCCGTTCAGACGGTTGACATGAACAGTTACCTTGCCAGGTAAGGAACACTACGTACATTGCATTGCAAGCTTCTCTCATTAACTCGAATTCAAAGACATGCAAAAGCTGGTTGATGTGTAACTGTAGCTAGCTAACAAACGTCAGCTAACCGCTAGCTAACAAAGTGTGACGTGTAATTCAATGCAGCGAAAATGAAAATTTGTGGTGGTTCTAAATGTGTCTTATATTATTGAGCTATAGGGTTAAAAAATCTAACATATCCTTTGTTTGAACTAATTATTGAAGTTCAGCCACCAACAACAGACTCCCTCAGACTCAGACTTCCATACAAGAACTGTAGTTATACAGTGGATATAAAAAGTCTACACACCCTGTTAAAATGCCAGGTTTTTGTGATGTAAAAGAATGAGACAAAAATAAATCATGACAGACCTTTTTCCACTTTTAATATGACCTATAATGTGAACAATTCAATTGAAAAACAAACAAATTTAAAATAAAAACCACAAGAACCTGGCATTTTAACAAGGGTGTGTAGACTTTTTATATCCACTGTATCTCCATGATGTGTCACTGCTGAGCACTCGATCAAACTATTGTGATCAAACTATTGTGAGGCAAAGGGCGGTGTGTTGTAATCATTTTAAACTTCAAGATGAGCTATTAGGTGTCTATATCCAGCAAGTTGTTATGGACATTTTGAATTAAGTTGCATTTGAGAAATGTCTTTCTTTCCATTGGCTGGTATGTAAATCTTTACTTTGATTGTGACACACGTCTGTATAATATCAGAGGATTATTAGGTATTTGGGCCATGTTCTCCTGCCTAGACAAAGAAGGGTGTCAGTCCTTTCTGTTCCTTAGGAATGTAGGAGAGAGGGATCTGGTATATGTCCTAGGGGGGCATTCTTGATTGGTCACAGTAGAGTATAGGGTTAATCATCTATCTATCTGTAGGTTGTCTTTATGTTCCCCTCAAGGGTTGAGAAAGTTAACCAGTGTGACAACTGCGACCTCTGCTGGTTCACCTCCCCCTGCAGCGGGCGGGCCCCAGCGGTCGACGTCACCGGCCTTCTGACACCACCGTCTCATCATACATTTCACCTGTGTCTCGTTTAGTGCACCTGTTCCTCATCATCGCTGTTTCCCCTGGTATATATGTTCCCTCTGCTCCCCCTGTCTTTGTGTGTGATTGTCTCTACCTGTGTGTAGAGCTGTGCTATGCTTTGTTAAGCTTAAGCTGTATATGTTCGAGTGGATACTATTAAATATCCTTCCACCACGCCTTCTCCTGCTCCTCCTTGCTCCTCAAACCCCGAAGCCGTGACAGAATCACACACCCAAGAAATACAGCAAGGATATGGAGCCTACGGGAGCCACAGGCAAGGTCGGTGTTGCGGAGGCGGTCCAAGTACATTCAACAATGCTGGCCAGCCTAGGCGCGGCAATGGACAACGTCTTGAAAGCGGTACAGCGCCTAGAGCTGAGCCAGCAGACCCCCGCAGCACCGGCCGTTTCTCCGCCTGCCCTTTCCTCGCCGCCTAGCATGGGGGCATTGCATCTCCCCTTACCCAGGGACTTCGACGGGGCGGCGGACCGCTGCCAGGGATTCCTCCTACAACTGGACATCGCGCTCCAGGCGATGCACCCTGCGCCGACCGAGGCTCAGAAGATCACCTCGCTCGTCTCCTGCCTATCCGGAAAAGCCCTGGAGTGGGCCACCGCCGTCTGGAACACCGAGCAGCCCACCCAGGGCAGCTACGCCGATTTCACCCGCCGCTTCCGAACCGTGTTCGACCATCCACACGAAGGGAGAGAGGCGGGTGAACGACTGTTCCACTTACGGCAGGAGACGAGATCGGCGCAGGAATTCGCTCTGGAGTTCCGGACCCTGGCAGCGGGATCGGGGTGGAACGAGCGGGCTCAGATCGACCACTACCGGTGTAGCCTTCGCGAGGACGTCCGGAGGGAGCTGGCTTGTCGAGACGTGTCCCTCTCCTTTGACCAACTGGCGGACATGTCCATCCGTCTCGACAACCTGCTAGCTGCCCGAGGACGTCCCGGAAGAGGCCCGCCCGTTCCACCCTGCCAACCAGACGCCGCCGTCCCCATGGCCCTGGGGGCGGCTGCGCTGTCGGGCAGGTGTAGGGGAGGAGAGGTGCGGAGTGCCTCCAAGAGGAAACGAGGCCGTACAACCGCGCCGCACCGCACCTCCCTCCCCGAGTCAAGAGGTGACAGGCAGGGCACTTCCGCATCACCCCAGGTAGCACATGCACATTCGCCACTAACCTCTTCCCTCTCTATGTGCACTGTCCCTGTTAGGTTCCCCGGCTTTCCGCGGCTCTCCCGGTGTAAGGCGCTGGTAGACTCAGGCGCAGCCGGAAATTTCATGGATAAGTCTTTTGCCCTGCGGTCACGCATACCCCTCCAGGCCCTCGACACCCCCTTGCCCGTGAGAGCTCTAGACAGCCGGCCACTAGGGTCAGATCTGGTCACGAGTTGCACTGTTCCCCTCCTCCTGGTTACCGACAACCGACACAGTGAAACCATATCCTTTCACGTAATCGACTCACCCACATTCCCAATAGTTTTAGGTTTCCCCTGGTTATCCCTACACGACCCCGTCATCTCCTGGTCTAGTCGACGTCTGTCGGGGTGGTTGCGGAAGTGCCAGGGTAGGTGTTTGGGTGTTTCCGTTGGCTCGACCTCGGTGGAAAGTCCAGACAGTGCGCCCGCCGTGCCCATTCCCCCCGAATACAGGGACTTGGCTACGGTTTTCTCCAAAGCCAAGGCTGCTGTGTTGCCACCACACCGGCTGGGGGATTGTGCGATAGACCTCGTTGACGGAGCCGCACTCCCGAAGGGTCACGTGTATCCACTGTCTCGCACCGAAACGGAGACTATGAACGCCTACGTTACGGAAGCGTTGGAACAGGGCTACATTAGGCCCTCCAAGTCACAGGTCTCCTCGAGTTTCTTTTTTGTGAAGAAGAAGGACGGTGGTTTGCGCCCGTGCATCGATTACCGGGCGCTGAACAAGATCACCATTCCGTTCCGCTACCCTCTCTCTTTGATCTCTGCGGAGGTGGAGAGGATGCACGGGGCCCGCTTTTTCACTAAATTAGACCTCAGGAGTGCCTATAACCTGGTGCGTATCCGGGAAGGAGACGAGTGGAAAACCGCTTTTAGTACCACATCTGGCCATTACGAGTATTTAGTGATGCCGTACGGGTTGATGAATGCTCCTTCAGTCTTCCAGTCCTTCGTCAACGACGTATTCCGGGACTTGTTGTGCGAAGGAGTGGTAGTGTATATTGATGACATCTTGATATTCACTGCTACCCGCGCCAAACATGTCTCGTTAGTGCGCAGAGTGCTGGCTCGACTGCTGGAGCATGACCTGTACGTGAAAGCCGAGAAGTGTCTGTTTTTCCAGTCGTCTGTGTCCTTCCTGGGATATCGCTTTTCCAGCACAGGTGTGGCTATGGAGGAGCCTCACATTGACGCCGTGCGTAATTGGCCGACCCCAACCACGGTTAAGGACGTGCAACGTTTCTTAGGCTTCTCTAATTACTACAGGAGGTTTATCCGGGGCTTTAGCCAGGTCGCGGCTCCGATCACCTCCCTTCTGAAGGGGGGGGCGACCCGGTTGAGGTGGACCGTTGACGCGGAGGGGGCGTTTGTGGAACTGAAACACCGTTTCACCACCGCTCCGGTCCTGGCCCATCCCGACCCGTCGCTCCAGTTCATCGTGGAGGTGGACGCGTCCGATTGTGGGCTCGGTGCCATCCTCTCCCAGCGGACGGGGTGTCGTAACACGCTCCGTCCCTGTGCCTTCTTCTCCCAGAAGCTCAGTGCGGCGGAGCGGAACTACGACATTGGTGATCGTGAGCTGCTGGCCGTGGTTCGAGCTCTGTCGGCGTGGAGGCACTGGTTAGAGGGGGCTAAACACCCTTTCCTCGTCTGGACTGACCACCGGAACCTGGAGTACATGCGGGCAGCGAGGAGGCTGACCCCTCGCCAGGCAAGGTGGGCTATGTTCTTCACCCGGTTTGTGTTTACTCTCACTTACAGGCCGGGGAGTAAGAACGTCGGGGCTGACGCGCTGTCCCGCCAGCATGACACGGAGGAGAGGCCAGTGGATGATGCTCCCGTGCTCCCGGAGTCATGCATCGTGGCACCGGTGGTATGGGAACTGGACGCGGACATCGCCAGAGCGCAGCGCGACGAGCCCTCTCCGCCCACATGCCCTGAGGGCCGTACGTATGTGCCGGCGTCTGTCCGCGACCGCCTCATCTACTGGGCGCATACATCTCCCTCCTCCGGTCATCCTGGCATCGGGCCAACAGTGCGCGCCCTGGCCGGTAAGTACTGGTGGCCCACTCTAGCCAAGGACGTGAGGGTATACGTCTCTTCCTGCTCGGTGTGCGCCCAGAGTAAGGCACCCCGGCACCTACCTGTGGGCAAGTTGCACCCCTTGCCCATTCCACAACGACCATGGTCCCACCTTTCTGTGGATTTTTTGACTGATCTCCCCCCTTCCCAGGGCCATACCACCATCCTGGTCGTTGTGGATCGGTTCTCGAAGTCCTGCCGCCTCTTGCCTCTGCCCGGCCTTCCTACTGCCCTACAGACCGCGGAGGCCCTGTTTACACACGTCTTCCGGCACTATGGGGTGCCCGAGGACATCGTGTCTGACCGGGGTCCCCAATTCACGTCCAGGGTGTGGAAAGCTTTTATGCAGCACCTGGGGATCTCGGTCAGCCTGACCTCGGGCTACCATCCCCAGTCTAACGGGCAGGTGGAGCGGGTAAACCAAGAAGTGGGTAGGTTCCTCCGGTCCTACTGCCAGGACCGGCCGGGGGAGTGGGCAGAGTTTCTGCCGTGGGCAGAATATGCACTGAATTCTCTGCACCACTCCTCCACGGGCGTGACGCCATTCCAGTGCGTACTGGGCTACCAGCCGGTCCTGGCGCCCTGGACGCCGAGCCAGACCGGTACCCCTGCGGTGGACGACTGGTTCCGGCGGGCAGCGGGCACATGGGAGGCAGTACAATCCCGCCTCCGGCTCGCTGTCCGCCGTCAAAAGACCTCTGCGGACCGCCACCGCGGGGAGGCCCCGGTGTATCGGCCGGGCGACCGGGTCTGGCTCTCGTCCAGGGACCTGCCCCTCCGCCTGCCCTGCCGGAAGCTGGCCCCGCGGTTTGTGGGGCCCTTTAAAGTCCTGAGGAGAGTCAACGAGGTAACATATCGGTTACGCCTTCCCCCCGACTACCGTATTAATCCCTCGTTCCATGTGTCTCTCCTCAGGCCGGTGGTGGATGGTCCCCTTCAGGGGTGTGAGGTGCGGGAGGTACCCCCTCCCCCTCTGGACATCGAGGGGGCCCCGGCGTACTCTGTCCGCTCCATCATCGACTCGAGGCGCCGGGCGGGGGGCCTCCAGTACCTCGTGGAGTGGGAGGGGTACGGCCCGGAGGAGCGGAGCTGGGTTCCGGTGAAGGACGTCCTGGCTCCCGTCCTTGTCCGCGACTTCCATCAGCGTCGGCCGGATCGCCCTGCTCCGCGCCCCCCGGGTCGGCCCCGGGGCCGGTGTCTGGGGCCGCGCGTCAGAGGGGGGGTACTGTGACAACTGCGACCTCTGCTGGTTCACCTCCCCCTGCAGCGGGCGGGCCCCAGCGGTCGACGTCACCGGCCTTCTGACACCACCGTCTCATCATACATTTCACCTGTGTCTCGTTTAGTGCACCTGTTCCTCATCATCGCTGTTTCCCCCGGTATATATGTTCCCTCTGCTCCCCCTGTCTTTGTGTGTGATTGTCTCTACCTGTGTGTAGAGCTGTGCTATGCTTTGTTAAGCTTAAGCTGTATATGTTCGAGTGGATACTATTAAATATCCTTCCACCACGCCTTCTCCTGCTCCTCCTTGCTCCTCAAACCCCGAAGCCGTGACAACCAGATGGGGGAGGACAACATGTGACTTGTTTGAAACCTAGGACATGTGATAGAACAGAGGGAATGTGTTTCATTGACAAGACAGATGGGCAACAACTTACCACACCCCTTTTTCTATGTAATATATACGGATTGTGCATGTATTGAGTTAGAGTCTCCTCGGACGATTATGTTTGTAAGCGGTTGTCACGTCTCTCTTATTTGCAAAAAACAATATACCAACTGTTAATTTGTGCCAAGAGTATTTCGTCTCTGTACTTCCTTCTTAAAGAGTTCTGATCGATAAAAGTGATATATTGGGACAAATCATATTTTTCCCAGGGTGGCAAATCTGTCCGGAACTGGCAAATGTAAATGACCATCAGGTCTGAGAGTTACTCACCTTTCTTTATCTTTGGTTGATAAAAAAGCATAGTGGCGCCCACAAACGGGTAACATAACTTCTAGATGTTTTACACATTATTTTGACCGGATATCAGCTGTTCCAGGAAATTAGCAGTCGCTAATATCATTAGTTTTTGTGTATTATGTTTATTGTAGAAAAAGTTTCATACATCAGTCATTCACATGGTGTAAGCTTTACTAAAGTGTCAGACATCAGTCATTTATATGGTATCAGCATTATTAAAGTGTCATACATCAGTCATTCATATGGTGTCAGCATTAATAAAGTGTCATACATCAGTCATTCATATGGTGTCAGCATCATAAAAGTGTCATACATAAAAAATGCTGATACCATATGAATGACTTAAGTGTCATACATAAGTCATTAATAGGGTATCAGGATAATTAAAGTGTCATACAGCTGTCATTCATATGGAAGGCATTTGGTTGGTTGGTTTATTTAGTAAGCCCATGAACATTCTACGGAGGAGATGTTAGAAAAGGTATACTTTAGAACCTGAGACTGATATTAATCACAGAAAATGTATATGGCATAGAACCTGAGACTGATATTATCATCATCATCATCATCATCATCATCTTCTTCCGCTTCATCCGGGGCCGGGTCGCGGGGGCAGCAGTCTAAGCAGGGATGCTTTTAAGACTGATATTAATCACAGAAAATGTATATGGCATGTACCACAGTTGATTGTGGTTCCCCAATGTTGTGTTTTGTTTTAAAAGAACAATGGTTATTCCTCAATGTTCTTTAAATCACATCAGAGGGGGGAGAACAATATAACATTCTGAATCTGCACTCCCGCTAGCTTGAACCTTTTGAATCTGCACTCCCGCTAGCTTGAACATTCTGAATCTGCACTCCCACTAGCTTGAACATTCTGAATCTGCACTCCCACTAGCTTGAACATTCTGAATCTGCACTCCCACTAGCTTGAACATTCTGAATCTGCACTCCCACTAGCTTGAATCTGCTCTCTCTCTATGAGACAGTTTTTTTTGCACAGTGATTTACAAACTTATAGTAATTGTAGATATTTGTTGTTACTCTCCTTAAAAATAAGTGGTAAACTGTATTTAGAAGTCAAACATCATATGTATGACACATCATTATAGGAAATCATTATATTATAAGCCATGTAACGTGGCACTAAAATGAATGCATTTACCCCTTGTGTGTTGGGTTAAAACGGTTGCCAGAGACTCAATGTTAGAATGTTCAAACGTCAGACACTCCAGAGCCACTGGTGTGTCTGATGTTAGACACTAATAGCAGGAGGCCTATAAGAGCTCCATTCTGTTTCTGGACAGGATTCACATCACACAGACACACTGACACAATCTAATGAGCTGACCAGTCATCACAACATGCAGCTAAAACCTCTCAGTCCTCCACCTGGATTTGTTCACCAACACATTCTGACAATACAGAAAGTGCAGTAAGGTACTAGTCTAGATAAACTACACTATAGAAAGTACAATAAGGTATTAGTCTAGATAAACACTATAGAAAGTACAATAAGGTACTAGTCTAGATAAACAACACTGTAGAAAGTACAATAAGGTACTAGTATAGATAAACACTATAGAAAGTACAGTACCGTACTAGTATAGATAAACACTATAGAAAGTACAGTAACGTAATAGTATAGATAAACACTATAGAAAGTACAGTAACGTACTTGTATAGATAAATAACACTATAGAAAGTACAATAAGGTACTAGTCTAGATAAACAGTATAGAAAGTACAATAACGTACTAGTCTAGATAAACAAAACTAAGACATTTTAAATTGCACCATCTATGACAATGGCCTGGGTTCTATCATTAAGATTCTTAAACCACAAGTGTCACGCGCCAGACCCATAGAAAACAATTTCCTTAATAAAATTGAGTGATCCACTGTATCAAAAGCTTTTGGCAAGTCAATAAAAAAAAAGAATTTTCATCAAGAGCTTTGACAATATCATTTACAACCAAAGTAGTAGCTGTAATAGTACTGTGGCCGGGTCTGAAACCAGATTGATATTTATTTAGGATCTCACTTTCAGATGAGAAACCTCGAAATGATGTACTCACCAGCGACTACAAAACTTTTGCCAGATAGGATAATATTGAAATTGGCCTATAGTTATCAAGACAACTAGCATCGCCCATGTTATGAATAGGGAGCACATGGGTGGCTTTCCACACTTTCAGGATAATCCCAGTTGATAATGTAAGATTAAAAACATGTGTAAAGGCTTCAGATATTAAAGATATTAAGAGGTTTAAATTAAAGCATTAAAGTTGTGCAAAATAAAATAAAATCGAAAAAGGAAAAGGAGGAGGGAGCTAAGAGGCCAAAATTATACTTGTTTTTTCTGAAAGCACATCCACTGATAGCATTAGCATTCGCGGACCAGCTGAGGACGAGGAGGCTGGCTTGCCACCTGCAGCCAAGATGTTTATCTGACCCAAGCTTCTCACTCTCTTTGTATACAACTCGAACCAACTCCAATACTATGCCGACTACAGAGATAGATGATGAGGATGAAATTACCATGGACATGGCTATGCCACTGTGGTTAGTTGTGGTACCAGTAACTTATGGAGAAGTAGTTGGGCTGTATTAAGAATGCAGTTCTTAGTTCTGGGTATTGGAGCTGTGATGTCATCATTGGGTTTGTATTAGGAACTCAGACATCTTCCTGGGTTCTGTGATAGCAACAACTCAGAAATGTCTATAAAAGTACTGGAGCTTGATGTCATCATTGGGTGTGGTGGCATGGAGTTATAACTACAAACCCGATTCCAAAAAAGTTGGGACACGGTACAATTGTGAATAAAAACAGAATGCAATGATGTGGAAGTTTCAAATTTCAATATTTTATTCAGAATACAACATAGATGACTTATCAAATGTTTAAACTGAGAAAATGTATCACTTTAAGGGATAAATAAGTTGATTTTAAATTACATGGCATCAACACATCTCAAAAAAGTTGGGACAAGGCCATGTTTACCACTGTGTGGCATCCCCTCATCTTTTTATAACAGACTGCAAACGTCTGGGGACTGAGGAGACAAGTTGCTCAAGTTTATGAATAGGAATGTTGTCCCATTCTTGTCTAATAAAGGCTTCTAGTTGCTCAACTGTCTTAGGTCTCCTAACCTTCCTCTTTATGATGCGCCAAATGTTTTCTATGGGTGAAAGATCTGGACTGCAGGCTGACCATTTCAGTACCCGGATCCTTTTTCTATGCAGCCATGACATTATAATTGATGCAGTATGTGGTCTGGCATTGTCATGTTGGAAAATGCAAGGTCTTCCCTGAAAGAGACTCATGCAACCCCATACCATCAGAGAAGCAGACTTCTGAACTGAGCGCTGATAACAACTTGGGTTGTCCTTGTCCTCTTTAGTCCGGATGACATGGCGTCCCAGTTTTCCAAAATTAACTTCAAATTTTTATTTGTCTGACCACAGAAAACTTTTCCACTTTGCCACAGTCCATTTTAAATTATCCTTGGCCCAGAGAAAACGCCTGCGCTTCTAGATCCTGTTTAGATACGTCTTCTTTTTTGACCTATAGAGTTTTAGCCGGCAACGGCAAATGGCACGGTGGATTGTGTTCACCGACAATGTTTTCTGGAAGTATTCCTGAGCCCATGTTATGATTTCCATTACAGTATCATTCCTGTATGTGATGCAGTGCCGTCTGAGGGCCCGAAGATCACGGGCATCCAGTATGGTTTTCCGGCCTTGACCCTTACGCACATAGATTGTTCCTGATTCTCTGAATTTTTGGATGATATTATGCACTGTAGATGATGATAACTTCAAACTCTTTGCAATATTTCTCTGAGAAACTCCTTTCTGATATTGCTCCACTATTTTTCGCTGCAGTGATCCGCAGTGAATTGGTGATCCTCTGCCCATCTTGACTTCTGAGAAACACTGCCACTCTGAGAGGCTCTTTTTATACCCAATCATGTTGCCAATTGACATAATTAGTTGCAAATTGGTCCCCAAGCTGTTCCTTATCTGTACATTTAACTTTTCCGGCCTCTTATTGCTACCTGTCCCAAATTCTTTGGAACGTGTAGCTCTCATGAAATCCAAAATGAGCCAACATTTGGCATGACATTACAAAATGTCTCACTTTCAACATTCGATATGTTATCTATATTCTATTGTGAATTAAATAGTTTATGAGATTTGTAATTTATTCCATCCCTTTTTTACTCACAATTTGTACAATGTCCCAACTTTTTTGGAATCGAGTTTGTACTTTCCTAATTGTATTTACTTTTTTACTGTAAAATCGAGGGTCCAGTGTGTATGGACAGAGGTGCGCGGAAGTGTCAGGATGTGTTTACAGTAAAGATGGTATTCCCCAGTGACTCATTATGGTGGTAATGCTGTGTTTGGGTTGGCCAGTACATTTCTTACCATGGCCCAGGATATTCATTATGATGGTAATGCTGTGTTTGGGTTGGCCAGTACATCTCTTACCATGGCGCAGGATGTTCATTATGATGGTAATCCTGTGTTTGGGTTGGCCAGTACATCTCTTACCATGGCCCAGGATATTCATTATGATGGTAATGCTGTGTTTGGGTTGGCCAGTACATCTCTTACCATGGCCCAGGATATTCATTATGGTGGTAATGCTGTGTTTGGGTTGGCCAGTACATCTCTTACCATGGCCCAGGATATTCATTATGGTGGTAATGCTGTGTTTGGGTTGGCCAGTACATCTCTTACCATGGCCCAGGATATTCATTATGGTGGTAATGCTGTGTTTGGGTTGGCCAGTACATCTCTTACCATGGCCCAGGATATTCATTATGATGGTAATGCTGTGTTTGGGTTGGCCAGTACATCTCTTAACATGGCCCAGGATATTCATTATGATGGTAATGCTGTGTTTGGGTTGGCCAGTACATCTCTTACCATGGCCCAGGATATTCATTATGGTGGTAATGCTGTGTTTGGGTTGGCCAGTACATTTCTTATTGGTGATTCTTCTGGCTCATTCAGAGTAAGGGAAAACTGCCTTTGCATACAATGCTGCTCATTCCTAGAATAAACTTCAAGAGAATCTGAAACTAGATGTCTTGGTTTCTACAAGACAATTTAAAGCAATGCTAAAGGATAACATTGTTGTTGAATGTAAATGTAATTGTTATTTGTAAATTGTAAGTTTCTTTTAATAATTTTTCTGTTTTTAACATGCTATACACAGGGCTCAGCTGGTATAGAGACCATGGTCTCAGTCTGACTGTCTCTGTATAAATAAAGGAAAAGAAGATAGTTATCCGTAGGTCTTCATTTGTTTGTTCTAGCTAATTAGTTGAACATTCAAACAGGAACAAACCTCCAGTACTGCGATAGAGCAAGCCGTTAGAAAATAATAGAAAGTAAAGCCAACAGAATGTAAAAAACATTGGACAGCATTTGCATAATCTCCTAGAAATCTTTGTATTTCAAAAAAAGCCATATTTAAACTATTCAGTGAAATTAAATGTGAATCAAATGTAGTCATTATGGAAATATAGGAAATACAAATATTTTGGTTACCGTGATGGTAGTGACAAGAATTACTCCATATCAGAGACACGCCCCTAAGTTGGTGCATCAAAGGCTCTCTTTTATGGATCTGAACATAAATATTTCTGAGCAAGTAATTTCCTATTCAGCTGCACTTCTCATTCTGAATAATGTGATATATGTTTTCTGATCAATATTTAGAGTAAAATACCATTAAGTGGTGGTGACCAAAGGGAACCACCTGACTATTTATAACAGTGAAAACATCGCCCTCTGCTGGTTCCTGAAGAACAACACCATGTGCAGAGCAGAGATAATACAGGATCCTTGACAATCCACTCAGGTTGAACCCCCCTGGTCAGCTTACTTCCACAGACCCTTGCAGAAGGGTCCCCAGAAAGGCCCTTGGAGAGGGGACCCCAGAAAGACCCTTGCAGAGAGGACCCCACAAAGGCCCTTTGAGAGGGGGCCCCAGAAAGACCCTTGGAGAGGGGACTCCAGAAAGACACTTGGAGAGGGGTCCCCAGAAAGATCCTTGGAGAGGGGGGCCCAGAATGACTCTTGGAGAGGGGGCCCCAAAAAGACACTTGGAGAGGGGGCCCCAGAAAGACCCTTGGAGAGGGGGCCCCAGAAAGATCCTAGGAGAGGGGGCACCAGAACTACAAATCACACTAAATAGATTTTTCTGATCAGTTGAATTTAGTCATAAGTAATATATTAGTTATAAATAAATTATTGAACTGCAGTAATCTTCATATACCTGACATTTAAATTGAAGTCTAACATTTTTTCCTGCTTCTAAGGGCACCCCAGCACCTGTTTGAAAACCTCTCAGGAAGGATAGCTGATGGTATGTTGTTAGGGTTAGTAGTTAAGTAGTTAACAAGGCTTTATTGTTCCCAGTAATATTTATTTTCATCAGATTACTTTTTGCATAGTTCAATGTGTCAAACAAATATCTAGTACTTTAATTCCAGATTGTAGTTGTACAGTTCAAAATATCATGTGACAACCTATAACAGGTACTTCATTCAATTTCATATGTTATGTTTTTCATTATCATACAGTAAGCTGTCTCTACATGAATTACATTTGTTTACAATCTACACATTAAACTTAACAAACAACAAATCTGTCTGATAACAAGGATATAACAGCTGTAAATGGACCTTTTCCTGCATGTTCAGTCATCTTCATATCTGAAAGCAGAAAATAGTTTCAGTCAACACAAGCATGTCCAGTGGAGCTATGGAAGGTTCCTTATTGTGAAATCAGTGTCAGTCACCAGCAAATAACATTATCAATCATTAATCATAATACAGCAAGAGTAACCAATCCTATTATCTCAAGTAATTATATATCATAATGACAAAGAATGTTTGTGTTTAGTTCTTTTATCAAGAATATCTTAAATCAATAAATTATTTTGTATTCCAAGTGCCTCCATATTTTCAGGCATTTCTAACAACCTATATGTACAGACAGATCCCTTGGAAGAACAAAATTAACAGCTATAGACTTGTACACTGATAAGCATACCTTCTCAAAAATTAAACTGTAATTTGAAATCTCTTTGCAATAATGTGCATCTCATCTCTCTCCCATACAATAGGCCTACAATGTGGGCAACACAAAATGTATTAAAGGAATGAAAGCGTACTTGTGAATCCCAAACCAGCTCAGCTGCCCTATACACTTTATTTAAGTACCCTTTTTAATCATTTGTTGGTAATATAGCTCTGAAGTGGCAGCTACATGTTCATTCAGATTAAACAATAATTTGCCTGGAAATAATAGAGGATGATTTGGGATCAACTTTGGTTGTCCATCAGAGGATGATTTCTGATTGAACTGTGGTTGTCCAACAGGCAAGTTAATCCCAGCAAAACATAACCGCAACCTTGGTGATGGGTTATATGCGAGGATAATAATGATGTAGTCATAATAGTAAACTGCTTCCCAAGCCTGAATCATGAAGCTCAGCGGAGCTCAGCCTTCAACTGAACAAATTGCTAGTCGATGCTACATATCAATTTGTAATGAACGGGAGCTGGGTGAGTGACTGTGCTAGGTGTATCATGTCCTTTATCTGGGAGACCTGGTGCTGCCATCTTTGCATCCTATGTTGCCACTTGCTACTAGAGAAAATAATTGTTGCGTAAAGCTACGTTGGTTGCAATAAGGGAAATAGAGTCATGCATTTTTTATTCAAACCTGAAAAAGAACCAGGCAATCCACAGTTATGACAATTAAAAGTGATAACTGAATTAAAAGTGATAACTGTGGTTGTCTTCACTGGAGAGGCTGTGTCCTTGACCACTACACCACGGTGCTATATGTTTGTCAGTGTGGGTATAACGTATTTTGTCACACATTAACATCACGCCAAGTTTGAATATTTCGCTAGAGACCATTAAGCATTGTGTTAGACTGACTAATGTTTCTTATTAAGTTTACCTCCACCACAAATAGCACCTATGAACTGTATGGCTTTTATTAGTAATAGGCCTACTGGTATCTACTAACTTATTACTTGGAATAGTCATAAGAATTGAGCAGTTGCTAGCAAGACTGAAGACACACTTTATACTGCTAAAGCTATTTCATTTCATGGCACAAAAACGTTTGTTTTTCTTTCATTCATGAATGACATTGATACAATAATTATCAATATAGGTGACAATAACTGACTTTTTCAGTAACAATACTATTGTTATTAATGTTAATATAATGTATTAGAAGTAGAAATATTCATTATGATTCTAGTATTACAGGAGTGTATCAAAACAATAATAATAGTGTAAACTTTTGTTTTTTTAACCCAAACAAAAGTTTGATATTCATAGTTATTCCCCTTTAATAGCTCTATATGAGTAGTACAAAAGTGTAGTTGTAGTGTAGTGCTAGAAGTCTTACCTGACCATCTGCTTGTACAAACCCAGGGCCTCCTGAGCAACATGTTGGATGAATGAAGGGTCCTGCAACTTCAGTTCAGCTGGGACACTCAGGAGGAAAGGAGGAGAGTCCAGGATGTTGACCTCCACTTTGGTGTCTCCAGCACCACCCTCTGAGAGCACCTGGTGGTTAGACAGGAGTTAGTTAGCCTAAAGGAGTTAGTTAAACTAGAAGATACATGGCCTAAAGATGAGTTAAACTAGAAGACACATGGCCTGAAGAGGAGTTAGTTAAACTAGAGGACCAATGGCCTGTAGAGGAGTTAGTTAGCCTGGAGGACCAATGGCCTGAAGAGGAGTTAGTTAGCCTAGAGGACCAATGGCCTGAAGAGGAGTTAGTTAGCCTAAAGGAGTTAGTTAAACTAGAAGATACATGGCCTAAAGATGAGTTAAACTAGTAGACACATGGCCTGAAGAGGAGTTAGTTAAACTAGAGGACCAATGGCCTGAAGAGGAGTTAGTTAGCCTAGAGGACCAATGGCCTGAAGAGGAGTTAGTTAGCCTAGAGGAAAGATAAATCATGCAGAATAACGACATAAACTTGAGTAGCAGAGACATAACAGTAACACCCAATAAAACCTGTATAGAAACATTAACTTAACTGTACTAACCACAGCTGGAAACGTCAACAATACTGAACTGACCCTACCAGTCTGTCTGTGTTTTTACCTGTCTGTCTGTTTTTTTTTACCTGTCTGTCTGTGTTTTTACCAGTCTGTCAGTTTTTTACCTGTCTGTCTGTTTTTTACCTGTCTGATGCGGAACACATTATCAAATGTGTTGTTGTTGTTGTTGTTGACCGTCACCCAGCTGAAGTCAGAAGCCATGTTGCTGAGCCAGCTCACAGTCTGGTCTGCATGCTGCTGTACAATGCCCAGGACCTGCAGGGATGGGGACTGTGTTACTATACTGTGTTATATTGTATAATTATGTTATACTGTTATGCTATGTATGCTCTGCATGTTATGTAATGTAAAGTGTGACAGTCCCAGGTCAGGACGTTGGACCCAGCAGTCTTTCCCCTGTGACATCACCCTTCCCCCGTGACCTCCCCCTTCCCCGTGACCTCCCCCTTCCCCGTGACCTTGCCCTTCCCCTTGACCTCAACTTTCCCCGTGACCTTGCCCTTCCCCTTGACCTCAACTTTCCCTGTGACATCACCCTTCCCCCGTGACCTCCCCCTTCCCCGTGACCTCCCCCTTCCCCGTGACCTTGCCCTTCCCCTTGACCTCAACTTTCCCCGTGACCTTGCCCTTCCCCGTGACCTCAACTTTCCCCTTGACCTTGCCCATCCCCTGTGACCTCGCTCTTCCCTGTGACCTTGCCCTTCCCTGTGACCTCAGCTTTCCCCTTGACCTCACCCTTCCCCTGTGATCTTGCCCTTCCCCTGACCTCACCCGTCCCCGTGACCTCGCCGTTCCCTATGACCTCATTCTTCTGGTGAGCTTGCCCTTCCCCAACCTGTGAGTTTGGGGTGTCCAGAGGTAAGTGGGACACTCTCTCCCTGTGCTCTATTAGAATGATATGTTGGGAAGAAGACGAATGAATGAGACCTCTAACAAAAGGAGCATCAATTAACATTGATATGGTCTTTATCCTACTGCAGTAAATACCTATTCTGGTTTTGTCCTACTCAGTTGTAGAAAAGTGATAATACTTCATAAACCTTTTCTCATTCAGGTCAGCTGTGACCCATATATTTTTTTGTTAAATCAAAATTTTTGTTGTACAAACCAAATTGACTCTGTGATGGACTATGAATTATGTGATGGACAGCACCCCCTTTTAAAGGAGTCATAAAAAGTCTAAAATAAAGGCCACAGAAATGCAATTTGCTACACACACTATTTTAATTCCACCATTATCTGACCTTAAAAGGCCTTTCACATATGCTGTGTTATGCTACTGTGTGGTATGTTATGCAATGTTATGTTATGCTGTGCTGTGTTATGTTGTGCAATCTTATGTTTTGTTATGTTATGCAACTGTATAGTATGCTTTGAAATGCTTTTTTGTTATTTTGTGTTATATATCATTATGGTGTTAAGTTATGCATGTTATCTTATATTTTACTGTTTGATATTCTCCATGGTACCTCGTCATACTCCTCCTTTGACACTTGTAGCAGCTGAGCCACCTCATCCATCTCCAGATGCAGGTCCCGAACACTGGGGCAATCTGACACAGTAGACAGGAGACACTCTCAATGCATGGGGGCGTGCTTGTGTGTATGTATGGTTCAGGTCAGGAGACACTCTCAATGAGTGGGGGCGTGCTTGTGTGTATGTATGGTTCAGGTCAGGAGACACTCTCAATGAGTGGGGGCGTGCTTGTGTGTATGTATGGTTCAGGTCAGGAGACACTCTCAATGAGTGGGGGCGTGCTTGTGTGTATATATGGTTCAGGTCAGGAGACACTCTCAATGCGATTAGGATTAGGCATAAAGGTTAGGTTATTCATGTTAAGGTTAGTATTTAGGTAAGGGTTAGGAAACATGGATTTGTGGGTTAGGGTTCATGTTCTCATAAGTATAGAACCACAAGGGTTTGTGTTTGCTACCTGTGAGCAGCGCCCCCTGGCAGGACTGACAATGATTCTGCAGTTGCCAGCACTCAGAGGTCTGTCTTCTCAGCTCCCGACACAACTTCCTGTTCTGCAGGAACCGAGGTAGCAGCTCCCGCTCTAGGCAGGAAACACAATCCCACTATTATAGTTAAAACAGTTTTTAAAATATCTGCACAGGAAACAATATCACAGGAAACAATATCATTAATATAGTTAAAACCTTCCCTAACGTATAACCTTGTTTTACCTGTCTTCTCCTCAGCAGTCCCATTCAGGTCATCAAACACTTGGGTTACTACGGCTCCAAACTCCTCCATGATGCTCTTTCCAAAGTCAAAGAAGGAATCCAACACATCCTCGAGCCCCACACCATGGATGAAGCCTGAGTCTGCCTCTGGGGAGAAAGGGTCCTGGCTGACCTGCTCGCCCCAGGCCTTTTGCAGAACCTGTTCCAGCTTCCCTTTTATCTTGTCAATCAGCACCATTTTGCGCTCAAACAGGTTGCCCACCTCAGAACAGAGAGAACAGGAGAACTGATATTACCTCACTAGTCAACTGATGAATCTTAACTAGTCAACTGATGTTTCTTAACCAGTCATCAGATGTTAGCTCACAAGTCAACTGATTAAACCTAACTAGTCAACTGATGTTTCTTAACTAGTCATCAAATGTTAGCTCACTAGTCAACTGATGAAACCTTAATTATAGACAACTGATGAATCTTAACTAGTCAACTAATGAATCTTAACCAGTCAACTGATGTTTCTTAACTAGTCAACTGATGTTTC
This sequence comes from Esox lucius, assembly GCF_011004845.1. Taxonomy (NCBI): domain Eukaryota; kingdom Metazoa; phylum Chordata; class Actinopteri; order Esociformes; family Esocidae; genus Esox; species Esox lucius. The sequence goes on from NC_047571.1 coordinate 36,348,401, forward strand.
ATAACTTGTCATCAGATGTTAGCTCACTAGTCAACTGATGAAACCTAACTAGACAACTGACATTACCTCATTAATCAATTCACACTACTTCTTTCTCAATCTCAACTGATGCCACCTTGCTCTCCAACAAAGACAAACAAGGGTAAACGGAAATTGACAACAACAGATCTTTCACTTCCGACATGGTGTGACGCACAGATCTGGCTCACATCTCTGTGTGGGTGAGTGTGGGTGCATTGGCCGTGGAAAACCAGGGCTTGGAGAGTGTGCACTAGGAGAGCACGCTGGGAGAGCGTTTGTGGGATGAACTCGGTGTCCAAACGGAAAGTTCAAGTGGCAGCTGGGAGGGATAGCCCCATCCTTCCCCACCTGCCTCTCATAGGGACAGCCCCATCCATCCTCACCTGCCTCTCATAGGGACAGCCCCATCCATCCTCACCTGCCTCTCATAAGGACAGCCCCATCCTTCCTCACCTGCCTCTCATAAGGACAGCCCCATCCATCCTCACCTGCCTCTCATAAGGACAGCCCCATCCATCCTCACCTGCCTCTCATAGGGACAGCCCCATCCATCCTCACCTGCCCCTCATAAGGACAGCCCCTTCTTTCCTCACCTGCCCCTCATAAGGGTGATAAGAGATGCCTTATAAGGAAAAAGAGAAATAAGAAGGATGTCCTAACCCTAACCACCCATAGGAAGAATAGTGAAAGAATGTATGTGTTTCTCTTGTTTCTACAGACTGTGAGTGGAGACACTGGAGCCCCAAAGACAGCTAAGCCTGCCAACCCAGAGACACTGTGTGTCTTAGTTTGTGCCAAACTCACCAACTCAGAGACACTGACAATGATGGATTTACCCAGTACCTTTGCGATGAGACGGTTGAAAGAGTCTTCTATACGGACTACATCAAGGTCAGAGTTATCAGCACTTTGATTCACCAACACATCTCCATCTAATGGGCGCTGGTCCTGTGGGCCAAGCCGGGACGATACTCTGCGGAAGAAGTTCTCCACCTGGCAAGAGGGTGGTCAGTTTGATTATTGTGTTTGTGTGTGTGTGTATGTAAGCATTTATGTGCATGCATTTGTGTACCTTGGTGTGGAAGGAGCTGAATCCCCGTCTGCAGGTGGAGGTGTAGAAAGACTTGCAGGCATCCTCCAAACATGGGCGACATGCCTCCCACTCCTCCTTCAGTGACTCCTGGCATTGATGCTCTGCCTCCTCCAGCTTTAGTGCCACCTCCTGGGTTAGCAGGGCTGCATCCTAGTGGATAACAATACCATAATAGAATCCTATAGCTTTAGCTTTGCTACCTGGGCGGTATCCTAATGGACAACACCATTACTATAATCATGAAGATGTTTAGAGGACTCTAGTGCTGTGTGGAAAGAACTCTAACCCTTATGATGCACTAAGTCACTACCCAACTCTGAAGGTTGGCCAGGTTGGCCATATCCGTAAAAAGAAGCTGGATATGTACTGTATATCAAACCCATTAATCCAGAAGATATAAAATGCCTGTTCTATTCCCACAAAGGGACACCAATTTTGTTTAACTTTTCACATGCATTTAGTTATAGTTTGGACAATCAAATACATGGTTTATGCTATACAGTGTTTTTTCAGTCAGACAAGTGGTTTGTGTTCACTACGCATTTCTCTACACATCGCTGTCTGTCCTCTTTATTTGTGGATTTCATTTTCTTTGGTTAAACAGGTCATTGCTTGAGCATTTCCTGTCCTGTGCACAAATTTAGAAGCACTGGGAACCCTAATCATCTCGAACTCTAAAACCTGAACTAATAAGCACTGGGAATTTTAATCATCTTGAACCTTAAACCACATTCTAAGATGCACTGGGAACCCTAATCATCATGACACCTAAACACTGAACTAATAAGTACTGGGAACCCTAATAGTCATGAACACTAAACCCAATACTTAGAAACACTGGGAACTCTAATCATCTTGAACCTTAAACACTAAACTAAGAATCACTGGGAAACCCAATCATCTTCAACACTAAACCCTAAACTAAGAAGTAATGGGGACTGTAATCATCTTGAACCCTAAACTAATAAGCACTGGGAACTCTAATCATCTTGAACCCTAAACTAATAAGCACTGGGAACTCTAATCATCTTGAACCTTAAACCACATTCTAAGATGCACTGGGAACCCTAATCATCATGACCCCTAAACACTGAACTAATAAGTACTGGGAACCCTAATAGTCATGAACACTAAACCCAATATTTATAAACACTGGGAACTCTAATCATCTTGAACCTTAAACCCTAAACTAAGAAGTAATGAGGACTCTAATCATCTTGAACCCTAAACTAAGAGTCCCTATAGTGTGTTGATATGTACCTTCTTCTTGTCACTGCTGTGTCGGAGAGACTTCATGAGGTGTTCATGTTTCTCCACATTCTTCACCAGAACCTCCTTCATCTGTTTAACTCCATACACAGCTTTGCGCACCTCTTCACCCACAAGCTTCTCACCAATATCAGACAGCTCTGAGAGACAAAGTACAATGTTAGGATATGTTTGGTAGGAGAGACAGAGAGAAAGTACAATGTGAGGACAGGTTTGTTTGGAGAGGCAGAGAGAAAGTACAATTACAGCTTTTTAATATGGATCCCCTTCTTTTTCAAGGGACCAAAGGTAATTGGACAATTGACTTAAAAACGGTTTCATGGACAGGTGTGGGCTGTTCCTTCATTATTTCTTCATCAATAAAGCAGGTAAAAGATCGGGAGTTGATTCCAGGTGTGACATTCACATTTGGAAGCTGTTGCTGTGAACCCATAACATGTGGTCAAAGGAGCTCTCAATGCAAGTGAAACAGGCCATCCTTAGGCTGCAAAAAGAATCCATCAGTGAGATAGGAGGAACATGAGGAGTGGCCAAATCAACAGTTCGGTACAGTCTGAGAAAAAAAAGAAACCACTGGTGCGCTCTGCAACACAAAGTTGCAAACCATTCATAAGTGTCAAGAATATAAAAGGCCAGATTAGATTTAGCCAAAAAACATCTAAAAAAGCCAGCCCAGTTCTGGAACAGCATTCTTTGGACAAATGAAAGTAAGATCAAACTGTACCTAAATGATTGGAAGAAAAAGTATGGAGAAGGCTTGGAATGGCTCATTATCCAAAGGATACTACATCATCTGTAAAACACGGTGGAGGCAGTGTGATGGCATGGGCATGCATGGTTTCCAGTGACACTGGGTCACTAGTGATTATTGATGAAGTGACAAAAGATGGAAGCAGACAGATTAATCCTGAAGTGTATAGGGATATATTATCTGTTCAGATTCAGCCAAATTCAGCAAAGTAGATTGGATGGCGCTTCACTTTATAGTGTGGACAATGAACTAAACATATTGTGAAAACATCCAAGGAGTTGTTTAAGGCAGAGAAGTGGAATATTCTGAAATGGTTGAGTCAATCACTTGATCTCAACCCGATTAAGCATGCATTTCACTTGCTAAGAAGAAACTTAAGGCAGAAAGACCCACGAACAAACATCAACTGAAGACAGCTGCAGTAAAAACCTGGCAAAGCATCACAAAGGAGGTGTCATGTTTTACCTTTGTGTGTTTACCTGTCTAGTTGTTGTATTTCTTGGTCAGGTGCAACATATAGGGGCGTGAGTAACTAGAGGGTGGAACTGCCCACTGGGACACAAAACAGTTTCCAACCACACCACACAGATTTTTGTGTATTACTGAAGATAACATGAAAGACTGTGTAAATGAAGTCCGATTATGGCTCGGCATTGAAGGATGTTTGCGTTGGAAATCATGCAAGCTATACCAAGGGCTTGTAAGTGGCAATTGATTTTGGATATTTTAAGAATTAGCCACTATATTTGGTTGGAAACCGCATGTATGTTTGAATTTCACGCACCAGTCATTTGTTTAAGTTTTTTTGGAGCGCAAAGCAAAGGACACATATGTAAGGCATTTCCTGCTCACCTGAAAGAGGAGCTTCAAATGTGGAAAGGTGTTAACGAAATGGTTTGGAGAGTGTTTTTTGGACTGCGGCAGCAGTTCGGGTATTAGTTATAACAATATTAGGAAACAAGTTAACAAATCAAATTTGCTGAAACACTATAGATGTCTATTTGAATTATGTTATGGCGCTTGTTGCTTACAAAATGACTCATGAACAGGAGGGTGTAGACGCTGAACAAAAACTAATGAAATGAATCGGATCTCAGAGAAGAAAGCTTGGGGCTTTCAGCTCAAGTGCAGCAACCAAACACACACTTATTAATTAATGCGTTTATTAATGCGATTAATGCATATCTCCAATCTATGAGGACCAGGCCTCCAAGAACTCTAGAATGATTTAATGCATCTCTATTGGAAAATACACCAGTGGAGCCTTGTAAGGTGAAGCAAGTCACAAGGCCAAAGCAGCTATTGACAACGATACCATTAGATGGATATTACAGTACCAAAGATCAGACAGATAAGAGGACATTTACAAGCATTTTACAAAGACAAACTGAAGTCACATAATGTTTTATGAATCAGTGACGAAGTTCTTTACTTCTTGTCAGAGAGATACCAGTGTTCACTGGATTTTGGAGATGAAATGTCAATCACTACTGCGTATATAAAAAAAAGCATTAGCATTAGCAACTGGTCTTGCCTGAAACCTGAGGACATGAAGGCTTTGAATGCTTACACAAAATTCTTGAGAGGATATCTCAATGTCCTACAAAATATGAACTACATGGTGGAAATGAACATTCCATCAAACATGAGATTCATCATTTCAGAATTACCATTTAAGCTTTGAGACTGATGGTGAGCTGATGCATGTGACATACAAGAGAGAACTATCGTCTTCAAGTAAAGATAGTAGAATTCGAGGCTCAGCTTCAGACGCAAATCAGGCAAGGATTATGTTAGTGTAGAAACAGCAAAAACAGAATCTGTGCCACCAGGAAGAAACAATAGTGTTGTTTGCCCCCTGGCATAGCTCCTGCAGCCAGGCAAGAACTTTCTCTTGGTCACTGGGAAGAAATGCCGCCGACCAGTTAAACCTGTGTCACTGCTAAACCCGACAGAAATTTAACTGGTTTTCCCCACTGGAGCAATCTTTGGAGGGGAATGATTGGCAGGCATTTTCTACCGATGGCCCGGAAAGTATTAGACTAAAGAATCAGCTGGCGATCGTACACTGTTTACCCGGGGGCAGAGCCACCGACATAGCCGCAAATCTGGGGTTGGTGCTAGCAAAGTCTAAAACTGGAGAGTATAGAGATATTGTTATTCACGTTGGCACCAACGACGTTAGGATGAAACAGTCAGAGGTTATGAAGCAGAACATAGCATCAGCGTGTAAACTAGCTAGAAAGATGTCGGCATCGAGTAATTGTCTCTGGCCCCCTCCCAGATAGGGGTGGTGACGAGCTCCACAGCAGACTTGCGCAACTCAATCGCTAGTTGAAAACAGAGTTCTGCCCATTACAGGAGGTAGAGTTTGTAGATAACTGGCTCTATTTTTGGGACTATCGCAGAAATAGGACCAAGCCTGATGCAATAAAATGCTAATTAATTATAAAAAATCCTACAATGTGAATTTCTGGATTTTCTTTTAGATTTTGTCTCTCACAGTTGAAGTGTACCTATGATAAAAATTACAGATCTCTACGTGCTTTGTAAGTAGGTAAACCTGCAAAATCGGCAGTGTATAAAATACTTGTTTTCCCCACTGTACATGCTCAAATAAGATATATAAGTCTTCAATTTGCAGCGGTCTCTTCATTTTAACTGTTCTGTTCCTCACTCCAAACCTTCCTTTTTTGATTATTTTGGAAAGGAACGAAAAAAGTGGTCTCTTAATTTATTTCTGTAGCTGTATTTTGAGATACTGGATTTTTGATTTCCATGAACTGTAAGACATAATCAACAAGATTGAAAAAAAAGGCTTGAAATATTTCACTTTATGTGTAAGAAAATCTAGAATATATGAAGGTGTCACTTTTTGATATGAATAATGGCATTTTTTCCCTCGATATTGTAATTGTTTTAGATGCCCCTGTATGTCTGTGTGTGTCTATGTGTTTGTTTTTATGTGTGTGTGTGTGTGTGTGTATGTCTCTGTGTACGTATGTCTATGTGTCTGTGTGAGAAAGTGTTTCTGTTCATTGTATGTAAATGTTTTACTCACGCTTAAGGGTGTCCTCTGAGATGTCAGTGGTCGGGTCTTCTGAAGCACAGAGCGTGACCCCCAGTGACATCATCAAAACAAGCCAGACAGTCAGAAACCTCATCTTTTCTGTTTATAGGAAGACAAATGACAATCCAAATGGAGGCAAATTACATAAAAAATATGTTTAAAATGTTTTCTGTAAGCCAAAGGTCAACAACAAATAATGACACTGGTCTTCTATAAAAACATTTCACACAGAACACACACAGAGTGGTGTAATATGCTATTCTCTTGTCAGTTAAAACAATTTGAAATTGAGTTTGAGTCAAAATCAATATTTCAGAAAGACTGTTATGCAACAAGGCAGATTGAGTGACACTACCATTCAAAAGTTTGGGTTCACTTAAAACTTTTCTTGTCCTTGTTTTTGATTGATCAGAAATACAGTGTAGCCTTTTTAATGTTGCAAATGACAATTGTAGTGGGATACGTCAGATTTTTTATGAAATATCTACATAAGTATACAGAGGCCAAATATCAGCAACCATCTATCCTGTGTTCCAATGGCTGATTGTGTTTGCTAATCCAAGTTTATAATTTAAAACGCTTCTGTATGATAGTAGACAACGGGAATTGAGTTCAGTTTAGATTACTAGTTTATTCAAAATGAATTAGAATTCTAGTTTTGTTATTATTTGCATTAACATTACTAAAATTTTTTTAGACAATTATTTATTTATTTATTTAAAGTTATTAGTTGAAGTTTAATTTAATTTCTAAATAAAATTTTAAGTATTAATTTAGGTTGTTAAGTTTCAATCAGGAACAGAAAAGTCAAAATGTCTGTTCACTGACAGCTCAGCAGGACTTGGCGTCCAACTGCTAGAACAGTGCGAAGTACCTAGGGTGGCCCTAAGGACGGAAAACTAGATAGAAAATGCAGGTGATGTTCAGTGCCTTATAGCTTGCAAAAGTCACTCAAGTACAGAGACTAAATACACCAAATACTAAATCCACTGAGCAAAATAATTTGAAAGATGTCTTCTCCACGTTTTTTTTGAGAAATATTTTTTTCAATGTTTTTTTTAACATCCTTTGCTCAGAGTGAAAACTTTCTCCAGCACGAGTAGCTTGAACTGATATTCATGAGCTAGTAAGATCTGAGGTACACTACCGGTCAAAGGTTTTAGATTTTTCTTTCCAGAATTGACAATCATGAGCTAGTAAGATTTAAGGTATTAGTAAGATCTGAGGTATTAGTAAGACCTAAGGTATTAGTAAGATCTGAGGTACTTCACGCTGTATTATTACTTGTATTGTTTTGCTGACAGTAAGTTTTAAACCAAACTATCTACATCCCTAACCATAACCATAGCCACCATCTCCATCCCTAACTGTAACCTTAGCCACCATCTCCAACCCTAAGTATTAACTTAGCCACCAACTCCATCCCTAACTATAACCTTAGCCAACATCTCCATTCCTTACTATAACCTTAGCCACCATCTCCATCCTTAACTATATCCTTAGCCACCATTTCCAACCCTAACTATAATCTTAGCCGCCATCTCCATCCCTAAATATAACCTTAGCCACCATCACCATCTCCAACTCTAACTATTAACTTAGCCACCAACTCCATCCCTAACTATAACCTTAGCCACCATCTCCATCCTTAACTATATCCTTAGCCAGCATCTCCAACCCTAACTATTAACTTAGCCACCAACTCCATCCCTAACTATAACCTTAGCCGCATTCTCTAAGCCTAATTATAACCTTAGCCACCATCTCCAACCCTAACTATTAACTTAGCCACCAACTCCATCCCTAACTATTAACTTAGCCACCAACTCCATCCCTAACTATAACCTTAGCCACATTCTCTAAGCCTAATTATAACCTTAGCCACCATCTCCAACCCTTACAATAAGCTTAACAAGTCTGTAATTTTACGGTGTTTTCAGCACCATAACAGGATTACTTTCTGGATTAACTGAGATTAATCCAGTTGTGTTTGACAACAACATGCAATGGCCTAAAAGACAACTAACCTACACCTATCTGGTCCGAAGGAAAACCAAGCTAAATATATCAGGTCCAAAGGACAAACCATGCTAAATCTATCTGGTTCGAAGGACAACCACACTTTATTCAACTGGTCCAAAGGACAACCATGCTAAATTTAACTGGTCCAAAAGACAACCACAATAAATATAACTGGTCCAAAAAACAACCAAACTAAATCTAATGGGTCCAAAGTTAAACTAATTCACATTCTTAAATCCACTGATACAAATATTGACTAAGACAGATAGAAAGACCTGGTATAAACTGAATACAATGAAGGTCTACTCACAGTTTATTGTCCTTAGCTGTGATCAATTTGTCTGATGAACAGTTCTAGTCTATTGTCGGTTGTGCATTCACTGTAAAGTGGATCTGTAGCTGCCCTGTTCTATTTGTTCCAGACTGGTTGTAATCCTATTAGTGTCTTTACCTCCTCATGTTCTGTTCGTCACAGCAAATCCACAACAGTCAACACAACCCACTGAGACAGTTTTCTATTAGTAAACACAGGTAGTCCATACAACTAGCTTGTGATGGAACTGGATTTTAACCCATTCTATAGATGATTCCAAACACTCAAAGGATTAATGTACATTTAAGGTAGCAAGAGCAAGGAGATATGCAGAGAGGTAGAAGAAAAAGACAGAAATTTCCATTCTATGACTAGATCACAGTTATAATGAAAATGAGAGTTGAGGGGGTTTAGTGATTAAGAGGGTCTTTAACAACCACCTAGCCCAGTATGTTATCAGTGGACACATTCCAATCTATGCCTTAGTTATCTTTCTGTTCTCGGTCATTTTGTTCTCTGTGTTCCCCCTTATTTTTTGTCCTCCATGTTATTTTTGTTATCTTTCTGTTCTCAATATCTCTCAGTTCTTTTGTTATATTGTTTTCTTATATGTTCTCTCTGTTATTTGTGTGTTCTTAATATTCTTTGTGTTCTTTATGCCTGTGAGATTATGGGCATGAAAAGTATTTGAATTAGGCTTGATACAACGATAGTACTATTGATAGTAATGAATGAAAACTGTAAGAAGGACCATACATTGGACATGTGATGCCCATTACTGATGGGCCCCACACATCCTGTCTACACACCCTGTCCATGTCTGAGACGGGTTCTAACAGTTTGTGCAGAAATTCTTTGGTTATGCAAACCGATTTTGGCAGCAGCTGTCTGGGTGGCTGGTCTCTGACGATCTTGGAGATGAAGATGCTGGATGTGGAGGTCCTGGGCTGGTGTGGTTACACGTGGTCTGTGGTTGTGAGGCTGTTTGGATGTACTGCCAAATTCTCTGAAACGCCTTTGGAGACGGCTTATGGTAGAGGAATGAACATTAAATTCACGAGCAACTGGTGGACATTCCTGCAGCCAGCATGCCAATTACACGCTCCCTCAAAACTTGCAACATCTGTGGCATTGTGCTGTGTGATGGAACTGCAAATTTTAGGGTGGCCTTTTATTGTGGCCAGCCTAAGGCACACCTGTGTAATAATCATGCTGTCTAATCAGCATATTGATATGCCACACCTATCAGGTGGATGGATTATCTCAGCAAAGGAGAAGTGCTCACTAACACAGATTTAGACAGATTTGTGAACAATATTTGAGAGAAATAGGCCTTTTGCGTACCTAAAGAATGTCTTAGATCTTTGAGTTCAGCTCATGATAAATGGGGGCAAAAAGTGATGCATTTATAATTTAGTTCAGTGTATCTTCCTATGTTTTTATCCCATTTTTATTCTACTTATATTTTCTTATTCTATCTTTTATTATTAAATTGTTGTTAAATGTTTTAATTTCCTTTGTAAAGCACATTGAATTGCTTTTATGTATGAATTGTGCTATATAAATAAACTTGCTTGCTATATAAATGAACTTGCTTGCTTGCTAACCTCTTGTATACAGCCCTTTATAGACAAACAATTGTTGTTCACAAAGGAATAAGGGAACAGCCAAGTATGTGTCAACAAAGCCTACTACCTAACCAGTAGGTTAAACAGTCAGTCACAAGCAAGTTATTTTATTTGGATTTGTTCAAAATACCTAAGAACAGTTAAATCAGTGTCTTTGTTTCATTATTTTCATTATTTTTTATACAGTTTAGATTTTACTTAAATTCGCTGGATTTCATGTACATATTGGTTTGTTTCATAGGAAAAAGTTAAATTGTATTGCTTTATTTTTCAATTTTTTAAGCCTCCTTGAAATAAAAAAGACACCTTTTACAAATAAATTCTATACCGCTAATCAACAGTTTTTCCTGAAATTCCAATTTCCTAAAGTTTTCCACAATCATACATACAATAGATGTGGCCAGAGAACCTTATAGTATTGTGACCTAAACTTATTTGGATTTTTTTTTATCTCAGGTCCCTAGGTCTGCATGTTAAAGTAAACTTAGGTCAGGGTCAAAAATGTCTTATATGAAACAATTTGTTTGACTATGGTGATGTTGTTACCCATATGACAGATATAAAACATTAAACACGCTAACTTAGGTTCTTTAGATCCATTTATCATTTTCATGTTTATAAGATCTGTAAACATTTGCTGAAAAGGTAATGTCCTAAAGATATTATTCAATAAATATATAGTAACTAAAACAAGCTACAAACATGGCGCATGTCCAGAACCCAGCTCCGCTCCTCCGGGCCGTACCCCTCCCACTCCACGAGGTACTGGAGGCCCCCCGCCCGGCGCCTCGAGTCGACGATGGAGCGGACGGAGTACGCCGGGGCCCCCTCGATGTCCAGAGGGGGAGGGGGAACCTCCCGCACCTCACACCCCTGAAGTGGAGGAGAGACACATGGAACGATGGTTTAATACGGTAGTCGGGGGGAAGGCGTAACCGATATGTTACCTCGTTGACTCTCCTCAGGACTTTAAAGGGCCCCACAAACCGCGGGGCCAGCTTCCGATAGGGCAGGCGGAGGGGCAGGTCCCTGGACGAGAGCCAGACCCGGTCGCCCGGACGATACACCGGGGCCTCCCTGCGGTGGCGGTCCGCAGAGACCTTTTGGCGGCGGACAGCGAGCCGGAGGCGGGCTTGCACTGCCTCCCACGTGCCCGCTGCCCGCCGGAACCAGTCATCCACCGCAGGGGTACCGGTCTGGCTCGGCATCCAGGGCGCCAGGACCGGCTGGTAACCCAGTACACACTGGAATGGTGACACGCCCGTGGAGGAGTGGTGCAGAGAGTTGAGCGCATATTCAGCCCAAGGCAGAAACTCTGCCCACTCCCCCGGCCGGTCCTGGCAGTAGGACCGGAGGAACCTACCCACTTCCTGGTTTACCCGCTCTACCTGCCCGTTGGACTGGGGATGGTAGCCCGAGGTCAGGCTGACCGAGATGCCCAGGTGCTGCATGAAAGCTTTCCATACTCTGGACGTGAACTGGGGACCCCGGTCAGACACGATGTCCTCGGGCACCCCGTAGTGCCGGAAGACGTGTGTAAATAGGGCCTCCGCGGTCTGTAGGGCAGTAGGAAGGCCGGGCAGAGGCAAGAGGTGGCAGGACTTGGAGAACCGATCCACAACGACCAGGATGGTGGTATGGCCCTGGGAAGGGGGGAGATCAGTTAAGAAATCAACCGATAGGTGGGACCATGGTTGTTGTGGATTGGGCAAGGGGTGCAACTTGCCCACAGGTAGGTGCCGGGGTGCCTTACTCTGGGCGCACACCGAGCAGGAAGAGACGTACACCCTCACGTCCTTGGCTAAAGTGGGCCACCAGTACTTACCGGCCAGGGCGCGCACCGTTGGACCGTTGGCCTCCTCGCTGCCCGCATGTACTCCAGGTTCCGGTGGTCCGTCCAGACGAGGAAAGGATGTTTAGCCCCCTCTAACCGGTGCCGCCACCCCGATAAGGCTCGAACCACGGCCAGCAGCTCACGATCACCTATGTCGTAGTTCCGCTCCGCCGCACTGAGCTTCTGGGAGAAGAAGGCACAGGGACGGAGCGTGTTACGACTCCCCGTCCGTTGGGAGAGGATGGCACCGAGCCCACAGTCGGACGTGTCCACCTCCACGATGAACTGGAGCGACGGGTCGGGATGGGCCAGGACCGGAGCGGTGGTGAAACAGTGTTTCAGTTCCACAAACGCCTGCTCCGCCTCCACGGTCCACTGCAACCGGGTCAGAAGGGAGGTGATCGGAGCCGCGACTTGGCTAAAGCCCCGGATAAACCTCCTGTTATAATTTGAGAAGCCTAAGAATCGTTGCATATCCTTTACTGTGGTAAGGGTCGGCCAATTACGCACGGCGTCAATGTGAGGCTCCTCCATAGCCACACCTGTGCTGGAAAAGCGATATCCCAGGAAGGACACTCACGTCTGCTCGATCAGCTTATTTCTCCAACCTGATTGAGGCGAACAAAAACAATCCAAAATTTCTCTTTGATACAGTTGCAAAGTTAACAAAAAAGCAAAGCTTAGCAAGTGAAGTGGGTCTTCACTTTAGTTGTAATGAATACATGAACTACTTTGATGAAAAGATCGTCACCATTAGAAAACAAATAACTGACTCCTTAGATAGTTATGGTCCTCAAAATCTCAGTTGTCCAAAAAATTTCCTGAACCTCCCTGACCAGGTGTCAATGGGGACACTTGAATTTTTTGATACCGTATCGCTCGACACATTTACAAAATTTGTAATGAGTTCTAAACCCACAAACTCTCAGCTAGATCCGATTCCTACTAAATTACTTAAGGAGTTATTTCCTGTGCTAGGTCAGCCAATGCTGAACATAATAAATTGCTCCCTTTCCTCCGGATGCTTACCAAACTCACTAAAAATTGCGGAAATTAAGCCTCTTCTAAAAAAATCTAATCTAGATCCCGACATATTAAACAAGTATAGGCCAATATCGAACCTCCCGTTCCTCTCAAAAATCTTAGAAAAATGTGTTTCCCAACAACTGAATGCCTTCCTAAAGACAAAAAACATTTATGAAATACTCCAGTCCGGTTTTAGATCCCATCATAGTACTGAGACTGCACTCGTGAAGGTAACAAATGACCTTCTAATGGCCTGAGACAAAGGTTCCGCATCCGTCCTGTTGCTTCTTGATCTTAGTGCTGCTTTTGACACTATTGATCTCTCCCTTCTCTTAGAGAGACTGGAAACCAATATTGGGCTACGTGGACATGTTCTAGCCTGGTTTAAATCTCATTTATCTGAAAGATATCAGTTTGTTATTGTAGATGGCATATCCTCTGACAAGTCAAAGGTATGCTTTGGTGTTCCTCAAGGCCCGGTTCTGGGCCCATTATTGTTCTCACTATATATGCTCCCTCTGGGCGATGTAATCCGAAATCACAATATTAACTTTCACTGTTATGCTGATGACACACAGTTATATATTTCAATGAAGCATGGAGAAGCCCCTAAATTAGCTATTTTGGAAGCATGCGTTTCAGATATTAGGAAGTGGATGACAGAGAATTTCTTGCTCTTAAAACAGAAATGCTCCTTTTAGTACCCAAAAAACAAAGAGCGTTGTTAGCAGATCTCACTTTGAACCTCAACGGCTGCATGGTCGTATGCCAAAAAACTGTAAAAAACCTTGGCGTTACCCTTGACCCTGACCTCTCCTTTGAAGAACATATAAAATATGTCTCAAGAGTTGCTTATTTTCATCTTCGAAACATCGCAAAAATTTGAAACTTTCTATCAAAAACTGATGCAGAAAGATTAATCCATGCTTTCGTTACTTCTAGATTAGATTACTGCAATGCTCTTCTCTCTGGTTATCCAGACAAATGAATAAATAAACTTCAATTAGTGCTGCACACGGCTGCTAGAATCCTAACTAGAACAAAAAAATTTGAACACATTACTCCTGTCCTGGCGTCCTTACATTGGCTGCCTGTTAGGGTTAGGGCTGATTTTAAGGTTTTACTCTTAACCTATAAATCAATACATGGACTTTAGATCGCAAGATGCAGGCCTTTTAATTGTACCTACAATTTCTAAACAAACAGTTGGCGGCAGGGCCTTTTCTCATAGAGCTCCACTCCTGTGGAATGATCTGCCAATTAAGGTTAGAAATGCAAACTCAGTGCAAACTTTCAAGTGTCTACTAAAAACTCATCTCTACAGCACGGTTTATAATTAGGTGTAGCCTGGCCCGGGGGCGTGAAGGTGACCAGTAGGCTTGATACTGTCCACCCTTGCTGTCTTGCCAGGTGGGCTCTCGTCGCCACTGGGATGCCCTCCCTCCAAAGCCTTTTGGGGGAAGAGTCACTGGCTTGTTGTTGACTCTCTGTTGCGCACTTGTGCAATTGGGCTGTACGCCGCTAGCAATACTCGGCCCTCATTCAGGGGGGTTGCGGTTGGTGGGTGTCCCTTTGGTTGATGCCTGGCAATGTGGTTGGATTGATTTCCTGCCTGTTGGGCCCTGTGTAGGGCCACAGTGTCACCGGACCCCCCGTCTCAGTTCCAAGGTGTTACGCTGCTATATTATTGTGCTGGGGGATATGAGGGATGTACTACTAACTTTTCTCAGTTTCCTCCAGTTTTAAATTTTAGAAGGAGATGAGGTCCTAGTCCACACCTGCGGATTACCTGGTTTGGGGGGCACGTTGCTGTCCCTGTCCTTGTCCACCTGGTCATACTTCTGACCTAGTCTAAAATCAAATAGACTCTGGACTTAGCCCAGAGAAATTTATTTATTATTCCAATTCGGCGTAGCTGCCCTGGGTGGGCTGCTCGATGTTCCAAACGGCGGTGGCCCACTCCAGGGCTTTCCCTGACAGGCAGGAGACGAGTGAGGAGATCTTCTGGGCTTTGGTCGGCGCAGGATGCATCGCCTGGAGCGCGATGTCCAGTTGCAGTAGGAAACCCTGGCAGCGGTCCGCCGCCCCGTCGTAGTCCCTGGGTAGCGGAATGTGCATCGCTCCCATGCTGGGCGGCGCGGCTTGGGGAGGCGGAGAGACGGCCGGTGCTGCGGGGTTCCGCTGGCTCAGCTCTAGGCGCTGCACCACCTTCAACACAATGTCCATCGCGGCACCTAGGCTGGCCAGCATTGTCGAATGTACCTTTACCGCCTCCGCAACACCGGCCTCGCCTGTGGCTCCTTAAAGTATTTGGTGTTGTGTTATTCTGCCACGTCTTCAGGGGGCGGAATAAGGAGGAGCAGGAGAACGGCGTGATAGTAGTATCTTTTAATACTATTGCGTCAATACGAAGCGTAACACAGCTCTTTTGAACATACAGAGACAATAACACACAAAGACAGGGGGAGCAGAGGGAACATATATACTGGGGGGAATGATGATGAGAACCAGGTGCACTAAACAAGACACAGGTGAAATGTATGATGAGATGGATGGTGGTGTCAGAAGGCTGGTGACGTCGAATGCTGGAGCCTGTCTGCTGCAGGGGGAGGTGCAGCAGCAGAGGGCGCAGTTTTCACATTCTTGTTAAATCTTGTTTTGGTGATTGTTTTGTTAATTCTTATTTGGTTGATCTGTACTCCATGTGGAACTGTAACCCTTATAAAAAAAAGAGGGAGATTTACAGTAATATCGGTGTAAAAAACAGGTAAGGATTTATGTATGTATTTTTTTCAAAAACAACTTTACCTCGTGTGGAGATGGAGTCGGCCTACCACGGGTGGAGACAATTTCCTCGGGGGAAGTTAATCACCTTGTGGAGGTATCTAAGTTAAATTGTTGACAGTTTGAGTATTGATTATATACTTTTTTTTCAGACATATAAGTATGAAAAAAAAGTATGAAAATATGAGCGATAACCATTTTGGTAATATTATTGAAAAAAAGTTTTAAGTAGTTGAGAAAGGATGGGATTAAAAACGAGTTCTCTGTTGTGCAAGAGGTCAAATAAGATTAGATAATGCATAATATGTGGGGATTTGCTATGGTTAAGGATGACACATTTTTGCATCTCCTGAAGTTTGTGTTTGCATTTGAACATAACAAATGCAAAACCTATAATTGTAAAATCCATAAACAATGTTGTTTTTGTTAAATAGGATGGAATAGAAAAGCACAAAGAAAGTGGATGTGAATTGGCAGAAAGTTTGCGGATGGAAAAAGCAGGTTGAAGACAAGGCCGACGTAGTGTAAGCCAAAATGGCGATGAAAAGATTTTGAAAGTGATTCCGATTAGGCTGTGGAACCAGATTGGCTTCTTCCCCCACCTAACTCTGTCCTCACAGGAATGTGGGCCTTTTAGTAGGGCCACAGCAACTTTACGACAGAGCACAGTGGGGGATTGGAGATTGAGCGGTGTTAGGTTAAGAGTCTCCTGAAGAGGAGCATGTGATGACGATATGAAGGTGTTATGGATGTTTTAAGGAAGTAATGGAAATTAACGCAAGAATGGAATTACGATGGGAAGACAATTACCAATAGACTAAGCTACAGGCGACACAGAGTTCCGAAGAGGGCAAAATCAAGAACTAAAAGAGGGAACCTGAGGCAAGTGAGGCCATGACCAGCAGGGGACCCAATGTGGCTACTAGCCAATATGCCTCAGACTGGGTCTCAGGCCCAGGAAGTCAATCCTATGACAAATGGCACTTTTCCTGGAAGCTCTGTAGCATAGCAGAGTTTTTAGACATTTATGGGCAAAGGCTTATATGGGCATTGCTATGACATGCAACATTGAACAAATCGTAATTGAACTTAGCTTACGTGGACCACTGTTGAGATAAATTAAGTTTAAATAATGCTGATTTAATAACCATGTATTTTTATGTTTTTGTTTTATTAAATTGTATGTTGCAGCCAGATATAACTTCTGAGATTTAAAACTCCATCAAACTGTTGAAATTCTCACACCTTATCTCTGGGAAGAATAGGTAAAGACTGTCTTTTGTCTTACACTCAGCCACACTCACTCAGACTTTACACCTGGCTCAGTTAGAGAGACAGGATTAAAACCCAACCATTAACATACAAATGAAAATGCCGCCTATACAGCAGGAAGAAACCCCCTGTTCTAATCTAGGTTAGGACAATAGAATGTAAATTACTGTAACCGTGTTAAGATTTCACATCTGTATGCAAGAACCTGTTGATCTGCGACCGAAAATAACCCCAAAGGGGAAGAGTTTAGAGCATGCCCTTCTTTCATTGGACAGCGAAAACAAAGAGATTCGTCCAACATGTCACCATGCCAACGAAGAGCCAATAAGGATGGGTTTTACTCAGAAGAGTGAAAAGTAACCGCCCCTGTGGTGGGAGAAAGAAAACCAATGGTTAATTTTGATTTGGGGCAAATATTTGATGTATTTTGACTCATCATTTTCTATTAATAAATCTACTTTGTTAAATCTTCATTCGGACCGAAGCCTCGTCCTTCTTCAGAGATTCTGATATACGCAAATTCTTAACACCGCCTTATGAATCCCAATGACCACTGAATGTAACAGCTAAGAGCTAGTTTTGATGCCTTGGTTAATCCCGGTGCTGTCCATAAAACAAGTGACTCCCCATGTAGTTTACTGATTCTTCCGGTGAGGAAACCTTTGAAGTATTGTTATAATAATAAAAAAAAAGAAATCCACAGCTCGTAAAATTAAACTGTTCATGATAGAGTGCCTTTGTACCTTGTTACCATCCTGTCTCAATTATATATTTCTTTGTGTTTCGAAATGGTAGATTATGCGTTTTATTAGTTTTTCTTGTGTTTTGATTTATTTCATTATCTTTGTGTAACCTGATTCTCAGTCCTATATTGCTCTATAGGTAAAAAAGGAAATGTTGGATACGGTTTGAGATGCCAACTGGTGTCCACTTATGTTTCCCCTAAATTTTGTTAAAATCTTTGTTGTTTTGCTGATAAGTCATACAGTTTCTTGTACTTTTGTCATGACGTCAGTCCCTGCGGGGCGCTCCCTCTCCACTGATTGGACACAAGTTTTCAGAAAATGCCCATACCCTTCACTTAATGGCATATGATGTTTTTCTTTGTTTTTCTTTGTTTAGGTGGTCAGGTATTGCAGTTCATGGACTTTGTCTCCCTAATGAGGCTGCTGAGAGACCTTAGTTGAACCACCAAAACGGTAGTCTCTGATTTGATTGGTTAAGACTCCAAAAGGGGATCAAGCCTTCCCGGAAAAAATAATGCTAATGACTCATGTTATTTACAGTATGTGTAGTTGATCCCTGATCTGTCAAATCCCCATGTCATCTCTCACCTGTTCCTATAGGAAATTATTTTTCTTGTAGCCTTGTCGTTTGGCATTAAATTTAATAGTTTCATAACTTGTCAGGTAAATACGAACATAACTAAACATTCACAGAATTACCCTTGGTGACGTAATTGGTTTTCGGTTTCATAAGCTAGGTATCAGTTATCACGGCCGAACCAACTAGGAATGCTAATTGCTCATTTGTTTCAGTAACAGCAATGGTAGGATTAGCATGGGTATTACCCAGTGTAGTAACTGTCACCATCATGTTGGGACTGGGATAAAGATAAATTCAGAAGTAATGATTTATTATTACTGTAGGCTCTCATATAGTACAATAATCTACATTTTTATAAGTAAATCACTTTAATCTATTGGAAGGTTAGCCCTGAAACCTCTATCTTTGTTTGTGGCACCTACTATGTATGGTTAGGGTTAGGGTTAGTGTAGTGTTTACCTATCTCCCTAAGGGGTGGCTAGGATGTAGATCACCTTGTAGATCAAGTAGGTTATGAATTGGAAATACTAGTTAACCTTACTTGTAAGATTTGAACCTTTGGCCAAAATATTAAAGTTGATTGTTAGGTTTCTATGCAGAATTATGTAGCATTATATAACATTTTCGCCAAGGAAGGGGTGTGTGTCTGTACTTGAAAGGTGAGCATTGAGGTACTTTCATCCATTCCAAAGATTCTTATGTCAGTAATATTATTAGTCGTTTGAAGTATTTACAAGAGCAAGTCTTGAAATGTGCTTGCTTGTGTGTGTGTGTGTGTGTGTGTGTGTGTGTGTGTCTGCTTGTGCGTGTGTGTCTTTAAATTTTGTTTGGTCCATTTGTCTTTGATTTTAACATTTTTTGTTTCGTCTTTTCATTTACTTGCTTACTCTGGATAATTGTTTCTTGTTTTGTGTTTGAATGACTGCAAGTATTTTTGTTCAAACCATTCCTGTTGGTGATGTGAAATTAAGCTGTATCTGACCGTGTAATTGTTGATAATGCTGGACAGGTGGAAGGAAACGTAGCTATTTCAAATTCTGTTGAGTTATCATATTTGGTAATGATAAAAGGAGGGAATGTGATAGAAATTTGAAATTGAGAAGCAATATATGATGTTTTGATGTTATTTTATATGACATTGGC
The DNA here is from genome assembly GCF_011004845.1 of Esox lucius. NCBI lineage: Eukaryota > Metazoa > Chordata > Actinopteri > Esociformes > Esocidae > Esox > Esox lucius. The sequence goes on from NC_047571.1 coordinate 36,367,953, forward strand.
AGTTATATTAATTTCTATGGTGTTTTCATTTAGTATGCTGTGACCTAGGTAAATTAATCATTAACAGACCATAGGGTCCTCTCCCCTAGATTCTTTAATTACTCTGAGTGTGGTCATACTAGGTGACGGGTATCGATTATCTCATGCGCATGTAAACTTTAAAAAAACCTTTATAGAACTTTGGACTCCAGACTGATTTTATTTTGACTGACATTTTATTTTGCAGGGGGAGTAGACATCATCATCAGAGTAGACATCATCCTCCAGTCACTACCATCTGGTTCCCTGGGAGTAGGACTGGTTTACCTGGACCATCTGGTTACCTGGGACTAGGACTGGTTTACCTGGACCATCTGGTTCCCTGGGAGTAGGACTGGTTTACCTGGACCATCTGGTTACCTGGGACTAGGACTGGTTTACCTGGACCATCTGGTTCCCTGGGAGTAGGACTGGTTTACCTGGACCATCTGGTTACCTGGGACTAGGACTGGTTTACCTGGACCATCTGGTTCCCTGGGAGTAGGACTGGTTTACCTGGACCATCTGGTTACCTGGGACTAGGACTGGTTTACCTGGACCATCTGGTTCCCTGGGAGTAGGACTGGTTTACCTGGACCATCTGGTTACCTGGGAGTAGGACTGGTTTACCTGGACCATCTGGCTACCTGGGAGTAGGACTGGTTCACCTGGACCATCTGGTTACCTGGGACTAGGACTGGTTTACCTGGATCAGCAGTCTAGTATCACAGCCCCAAAAGACAATTTTTCTGAAAGCTGAAATACACCTGACAGAAAAGGCTCTAGCCACAGTTTTGTCATTCCCTGTTGGAACTAAATACACTGGGTCAGTCATGAAAGTATCTTGTGTGATAGCCGGTGTAGCATTTGTTGTGTTACTAGATGTGTAAATACCTTTCAAAATAATGATGGATTTCTGATAACAGTGAACCCATTAACTGTAAATGTTTCTTATACTGCAACAACCTCTTTTCCCATGTTCAATTAATTAAAGATTAAAGAGGGTCTTTTGTGATTAGAAATTTTTTTGGGGTGGATGTATAATATGTTGTTTATTTTTACATAGTAGAATACTTATCATATCCCATTTAGCCAAGTTTGAAAGCAAGTAGTTTGGATGTCATGGAACACAAATCAACACATCCATGACACAGAAGGCAATTTTCAGGAACTATTTTTGACTCAACAACCATAAATAGCAGACTTTCAGCATTTGTCCCTATTACACAGCAAATTTGGGCAAATAACAAATTGTATTTCCCTATTACAATAATTAAGCTGCTTCTCTGTTTTGATAATGAAGCACATTTACCGGTTACTATAATGTAAGCTGTTGGGGAATCCCCATTGTGTTCCCATGCTGTTAATGAGCAGTGCTGGTGTCCTGTATCGATTAGGGTTATACTAGTCATGTCAAATGTTACACTGCTCATGATTTACACTGCAGATATGCAGCTTTGGTATTAGCATAAATACTTTAGCAAATATTTTCTTTCTTTCTTGATTTTTATCATTTGTTATGTAACGTTGTGCTATCCCTTCAATATAGAATATACAATACAGAAACTGTGTTATACATTTTAAAAGGCCATTACAAACTACACTACAATAACAAATTATTATGGAAAAAGGTCAATACATACAGTACCATCAAACTTTTGAGTGGTACTGTAAATACAGATGACATTTTTTTAAATGGGTAATATGTAAGATTTTTACTATGCTAGCATAAAGGGAAAATGAAGGGAAGGGAAGATGAGAGACAAGTCATGTTAATGTTTAAATTCAGTCTTGTAAACGTTAGAGGCAGGATTTTACACAATGAAAGTTTCAGTAATTCTTTTAATTAATTCAAGGGCACAAAGGATCCTAGCTTCAGATCATTTTGCAGCTTATTCAACGCAGGGCTTATAAAACAGATTGGTAGGGTCCAGTTGGTAGGGTCTATTGGTGCAGCCTTTTTTAGATGCCTTATGCTGCATCGCTGGGCTGTGTTGAGGTAGAGAGGACAGGAGCATCGCTGGGCTGTGTTGAGGTAGAGGGGACAGGAGCATCGCTGGGCTGTGTTGAGGTAGAGGTGACAGGAGCATCGGTGGGCTGTGTTGAGGTAGAGGTGCTAGGAGCATCACTGGGCTGTGTTGAGGTAGAGGGGACAGGAGCATCGCTGGGCTGTGTTGAGGTAGAGGGGACAGGAGGGTATGATGCTGCATCACTGGGCGGTGTTGAAGTAGGGGTGCCAGGAGCATCACTGGGCAGTGTTGCGGTAGAGGGGACAGGAGCATCGCTGGGCTGTGTTGAGGTACAGGGGCCAGGAGCATCACTGGGCTGTGTAGAGGAGGTGTCTGCAGATTGTCCAGGAGGTGCAGGGGTGGGATTCAAGTATTTCAAAAGTGCATCTGAAGAGAGAAGAGGAGTTAATGTGACCACTGGGTGTTACATTATATTAATTAAAAACCTGCTGATGGTTAAAATACACAATAACAGCACCAAAGTCACATTACTATTATGGCCTAAACACAAATAGCAAGAGTAATAACACCTAGCATTCATGCACAAAACATGTAGGCCAGAGGTGGTAAGACTAATCAATAATGAAAATGCAAAGGCTTACAACTATTAATTATAAAAGATGATGGGAAAAAACATTTTATTGACTAGTATCATCCAAAGTAAGCTAGCTAGTGGTAACACTGTTTCAATGGTAACTACAATGCAATTACATTAACTTTATTAATCACATTACATTTACCTCTGTCCCTATCCCGTTTTTTCTCCTCTTCTTTTTCTTCCCTGGGCACCATTGTTTGAAGTAGGCTACTGATGCTAATTTATATTGTTTCATGTTCAGTATCACTCACTACTAGATAACTGAACTCACTCATCCTCCACAATCAGATAAGTCTAACTGATGGGGTTGGGGTGGAGGGATTGAAGCCAGGGTGAAGCTGTAGGCAACACAGAAAATATGGCCTAATAAGCTGTAGTTATGTTGTTCTGGGGCCTTTTGCGTATTTGTAATATTTCAAATTAATAGTATTAAATTGTATTAGTAAAAAATTTTAAAATAGTAAAAGTAAAAATCTATAATCATCTTCACTCATCTGGGTGCCCCTGGATGAACAGCACAGCGCCCTTAGCATTTGCCTACTCTGCCTATGCCACGGGACGGCCCTGATTTAACGTCTATAAAGGGCAAAAAAAGGTGAAGGGAATCATGTTTCCTCTTTTGGGTACTCCCGTCACAACTCAATGTGAACATTCATATTCACAATACACTATAATGTATATATAGTATGTATACCAATGACATTTTCACTGTAAACCTTCTGAATAGTTTATTTTCTTCTCCAATAATATGCCTAATGAACAGGCCAATACATCAGTAATAAACAAAAAAGCATTTTGCTACAGCGTGAGGAAAATAAATATCAGAGTTGTTGTTAATAAAAAACTCAGTATCAGATAACGGGAGGAGGATAAACACTGCTCTAGCTACCCAGCCTCAGTTAACGTTACCCAGAATGCCTAGCTTGTTGCCATGTGATCAAGGAGTGACTGGCTAGCTAGCTACTATATCTGCCCTTTTTTTTGTACTATGCATTTTAATGTAATACTTAGCTAAAACCCGAAGAAAAAATAAAAGGAACGATAGTATTGTGGTTGAGATAATTGTAGCAATGCCTCTTTTCACATCAAATCCATTTGAGCAAGATGTTGGTAAGTTGAGACAGCCAACGTTTTAGCGAAGCCGATGTCCCGGCTTTGTGTTTTGATTTGGTCAGCTACAGGACTGTAGTTCAAAACGTTATCCAGCTATGAAACAGCTACTAGCTAGTAAGTTATGTTGCTACAGTCCTAGCTACAAAATGTTGCTACCTAGCAGTAGCTCGTCTACCTGCAGTCACCATATAGCTTCATACTTTTGTTAGCTATCTAAATAGCCACCTAACTAACTCAATGTCAGCTGCTCCTGTAGTTCGTAGCTAGCACAAGAGATTCCGTGTAAAGTACAGTACTAAGCCATTCTACGCTAACTGAGTGTAGTTAACATGTCACCTGCGATGTTCCGTGGTCTAGGAATTGTTTATATTGGTTTCTTAAGTTGGACTGACAGTGAACACACAGTAAACTGTTTCCTGGGGTCAGACGATGGAAAGATGACGTTGCATTTATCTGCAACAAGGTCTTACAATCCAATGTAAAAAATACACTTTAGCTATGCAGACAACCTAGCCACCTAAAGATGCTGCTAACATCACTTCGAGTTGGGTGTTAGTCAAGCACAACTAAAGGTATTGATAGGTAGCTATAAAGTTAGAAAAACTGCTGTCATCATGTCAAAGTTTTGACAGTGGAAGACTATGAAAGAGGTAGGATAAGTACTTTGTACAGTAAACACGAACAGCCGACTGAAGGACACGATATTGACAGAGTGAAGATGTGGTTATCCACCATAGCACTGAAACTAGTGGTTCACCACATTGTGTGTGTCTGCGTGTGTGCTTACATGCATCTGTGTGTGTGTCTGCTTGTGTGTGTGTGTCTGCGTGTGTCTGCGTGTGTCTGCGTGTGTCTGCGTGTGTGTGTGTGTGTGTGCTTACATGCATCTGTGTGTGTCTGCGTGTGTGTGTGTCTGCTTGTGTGTGTGTGTGTGTCTGCTTGTGTGTGTGTGTTGTGTGTGTGTGTGTGTCTGCTTGTGTGTGTGTGTGTGTGTCTGCTTGTGTGTGTGTGTGTGTGTGTCTGCTTGTGTGTGTGTGTGTGTGTGTCTGCTTGTGTGTGTGTGTGTGTGTCTGCTTGTGTGTGTCTGCTTGTGTGCGTGTGTCTGCTTGTGTGCGTGTGTCTGCTTGTGTGTGCGTGTGTCTGCTTGTGTGTGCGTGTGTCTGCTTGTGTGTGCGTGTGTCTGCTTGTGTGTGCGTGTGTCTGCTTGTGTGTGTGTGTGTG